>NW_025963802.1:40963186-41115686 GCF_023055435.1 Haliotis rufescens
ATCATCCTGACTCGGTGCCGCCATTTTGTTTGAAACAAATGCAAGTGATACGAGAGGTGGAACCTGATTGGTCCATAGGAGAGGCTTAGAAGGGACAGAAATCGTAATAACCACTGGTGGCGCTACAATCGAGCCCAGGAATTCCAACCTAGTTCGGCAAGGGTGGAAACTTGACTTTTAAAGTCAGTTAACTCTCTTGCCTCTGGAAGATGACGATCCTGGTGATGGAGATCATTATTCACACTGAATTCCCACAGGGTCAGATTTGAGGATTGCAGGTTGAAACCAGATTGTCTTGAAGATGTTTTGTGTATATGTTAAAGGCAAGTTTAACTGGTACTAACATTGGGTACATGTGCTATGTTAACAAAATGATCATGCCTTGAAACAGACTTAAAATAAATACATCTTTGCTAACTTTTGAGTTATTCAAAATATCTTGATTTTTTTTCCCACAATTCAAAGATGATTTCCCTAATATTGATTTGAAGAAGTGTTTTTTTTAATTATTTTGGTAAATATTTTAGTCTGATTATTGCTTACAGAACATATTTATTTGTTGTTATGTGAAGAGGTACATGGGTAAGATGCATAACAAGATTGTATAGAAATGTACAATAAAATGCCTAATGGTGGCATGTGGTCTGTTGTACTGCGCCAAAGTTAAGCAACGTTGGTCACAGAGAGTCCTTGGATGGGTGACTGCATTCGACAGCTTGGCGCCTGAGAGTTTCTAGGGCTTCGGTCCTGCCCCACACTGAAGCACATGTAACACATGTGGTGTCTCCTTGGGCAAGTGACTTTGTTGGAAATATGCCTCTGTTCAGCCAGCAGTGAATGGGTACCCGGTAGGATGAGATGGTAATGTGACTATTAACCTTCTTGTGCCTCACAGGCAGCATGGGTTGTATACTCCCCAGGGAGCTGAGAATGACAATTGACTGCACACTGATCCATTGACTGGCTAGTAATTAATTCTCTGTGCACGGTGTGCTTGATATCCAGTATTGAAAAGCGGCACACAAATGGACTATTATAAAGATTCAGATGTTGAAACTGGGATGATAGCTCAACTTCTTCAAGTGAGTGAGTGAATATGGTTTTATGCCGCTTTTAGCAATATTCCAGCAATATCACGGCGGGGGACACCAGAAATGGGCTTCACACATTGTACCCATGTCTGGAATCAAACCCGGGTCTTCAGCATGACGACCAAACGCTCTAAC
This sequence comes from Haliotis rufescens, assembly GCF_023055435.1. NCBI lineage: Eukaryota > Metazoa > Mollusca > Gastropoda > Lepetellida > Haliotidae > Haliotis > Haliotis rufescens. The sequence goes on from NW_025963802.1 coordinate 40,964,413, forward strand.
CACTTGGTCACCCGACCGTCCCTCAACTTCTTCAAATGTAATTTTGACCTGAAAGATCTATTATTTTTATCCAAGCTGGAACATGACTATAAGTTGAATTCTATTGATTCTATTTAAATGTATTCCCCTGCTGTAGCCCTGAATCATCCATTATCATCACATTCTCTTCATCGAGAGGAGACCCGTGAAGATTCCGGGGTAGAATAGGCCTTCCGCAACCCATGCTTGCCGTAAAAGGTGACTATGCTTGTCGTAAAAGGCTTCTAACGGGATCGGATGGTCAGGCTCGCTGACTTGGTTGATGCATGTCATCGATCACAATTGCATGGATCGATGCTCATGATTTCAATCACTGGATTGTCTGGTCCAGACTCGATTATTTACAGACTGCCGTCATATAGCTGGAATATTGCTGAGTGCGGCGTTAAACAACAAACCAACCAACCAGCCAATCACCAAGAGGAAATCTGTATCTGCTTAAAAGTAATTTATAATTACCCTTTAAATAACTGTTATCATGAAGTTTGAAGACCATGTTTGTACTTTTCTGTATGCTTTAATTATTTGAGGCACACTAACAAAAGTAAAAAAGAAGTCAAATTTCAAATGTGGTGGTGGTCAGTTCTTAGAAATGTTTTTAACTGGTAAAAAACATGCTGATACAAACATGACTTTTAATTATGTGTGCTTTTTCAAGCAATGTGAACATAGTCGATCAAACGGGACTATTGTTATCAAATTTTATAAGCTGTTGTAGTTTTGTGAACTATCAACATTGTTATATATTCCAGGTAAAATGGATCCGGAAATACATGACCTAATAAAACATGCATCTGTTGTCATAGTTGTGTTTCTGTGTTGCCAATAGACCCCTGAAGATCTTGGGTAGAATAGGTCTTCAGCAACCCATGTTTGCCACAAAAGGTGACTATGCTTGTCGTAAGAGGCGACTACGGGATCGGGTGGTCAGGCTTGCTGACTTGGTTGATGCATGTCATCGTATCCCAATTGCGTGGATGGATGCTCATGATGTCAATCACTGGATTGTCAGGTCCAGACTCGATTATTTACAGACCACTGTCATATCGCTGGAATATTTCTGAGTGTGGCGTTAAACAACAAACCAACCAAGAAACAAAACCCAAAAAGTGTTGCTCATAGTTTTGTGTGACTGGTGTAAGGGAGACAACTCTCATGTTGACCTGTGACAAGATCAAGCACAAATGAATGAATGTAATGGGGATGAATGTCAGTTACAAGTGAATGTGGAACTATTGTGTGGGTCGTCACGATTTGCAATTCCAGAACACAACATGTGCAGACTTGAGTAATTCTTTCAATAACATATCTGAGGCAGTCATGGTTTCATACAGCCGAACCCTCCGTCATCTCGAATGTATCAATATAAATTAGCATGTTTATCTTGAAATCGAGATAAAAATACATACTGCTATCTAAACCTAGAAGAGGGTCCCAACTTGACCAGAGAATTGTGTACTTTTATCTCAAAGCTGGCATTGCCACATTAACAGTTTTGAGAAATGCAAGTATATCTAGTACCGTTCTCCATACATCTAACATCTCTGCAAAAGTACAGAGCAATTTAAACCAATCGTTTGAGCAATTTAAACCAATTGTTCAACCAGTAATGCTCCCAAACTGCAAAGACCCGTGAAGATCAGGGGTAGAATAGGTCTTCAGCAACCCATGCTTGCTGTAAAAGGCAACTATGCTTGTCGTAAAAGGCGACTAACGGGATCGGGTGGTGAGGCTCGCTGACATGGTTGATGCATGTCATCGATCCTAATTGCGTGGATCGATGCTCATGATATCAATCACTGGATTGTCTGGTCCAGACTCGATTATTTACAGACCGCCGTCATATAGCTGGATTATTGCTGAGTGCGGCATAAAACAACAAACCAACCAAACCAACCTACCCAAACTACAAAGAACTATTGATGATGAACATTTTATTTACACTATGTACAGTGTTTTGAAAAGTGCAGGTTATTTTTTCTTCTTCTTCTTGAGCTTGTTGTAATCGCCCTCCTGGTTGGCAAGATGGCCGTAGAGGACCTTGACCTTTCTCTTCCTGTCCGAGTCTCTGCAACACCATAGGACATTCACGTGATGTGAGGAGATACATACAGCACTTGGGTAAATACAATCTCATTAAAATCAGATCTTAGTTCTCGCTACAGCTAAACAAAGATCTGAGGACATCCCAATACGGGTCACGTCAGACCGACCTTGCGCGAACTTTGACCGACTAATGGAATGACCAATCAGAAGGCAGCTATCTCGTGCTTTAAGGTACTAATTTCAAATTGGCGACTACGCTTCAAAACATATTTTGACAAATTTTCAATTACAAATTTGAAACCTGAACAAAAGAACATTCTAGAATGGCTAATAGATGGTCTAGATTGTATGGATTCAGTTGTTAAACCCGTAACTATCATTCGGAGTTAAAGTTTTCAGGGTTGCATGATTAGAAATCACATTCCGACTGTCACTTTCATAATCTGGTAAGCGATGCTCTGATTGGTCGGATGAAAGGTCGTTCTGATGTGACCCCTAATGGGATGTCCTCAGATGTTTGTTTAGCGGTAGCGAGAACTGAGGTCTGATTTGAATGAGATTGACCCTCGTGTCTTTTGATATGAAATATATCAACACGAGTTGATATCAAAAGACACGAGGGTGAGATTTTATTTATCATCCAAATAATAACTGCTCCGGCAGGCGGGGAGTACTGAATGGTTCCTACTCCTAGTGTTAGTGTTAGTGTTAGTGTGTGTTAGAGTGTGTGTGTGTGTGTGTGTGTGTGTGTGTGTGTGTGTGTGTGTCTGTGTGTGTGTCTGTGTGTGTCTGTGTGCGCTTGTACTAGTCCGGACTGATGCCCATTTATAGTGTTAGCACAATGAGATACCATCCTGCTGCAATTTAACATGAATACCACACTCGGACACAGTATTCTGACTCCGAGCCGACCAGTCCTTGTTTTAGCCCCTTAATGCCGAGCGCCACAGAGGGTAACAACAAGTACCATCTTTTAACGTCTTTTGGTATGACGAGGATGGGGATCCAACCCCGGACCTTCCGCGCTCCGGGCGGACGCTCTACCACAAGACCACGGAGGCGGTCACCGGTGCATGAAAACAGCCAGACCTTGACTATCTAACACTACAGAACAACTACTGGTCAAAAGTAGAAGCAAAGTATTTTGTTTGATGCGCTGAAAACAGGAAAAATGAGTTCAGTTTAAATCTCCAGTATTTCAGAGATATTAATGCGGAGTGCCTGGCAGGGTAACAACAAGCACCATCTTTTAACGTCTTTTGGTATGACGCAGCCGGAGCTTCCGCTCTCCCAGGCGGATGCTCTAACACTAGGCCACAGAGAGGGTGTGAACAATACAAGTAGTCTGCTACGTGGCCCACCTCTCCATCGTCTCCTGCTGCTGATGCCGGGCCAGGAACTGCGAGTCCTTCCTTATCTCCCTCATCGCCCCCTTCATCTCCTTCTTCACCTTGTGCAGCAGCCGCTGCTTCTCATTGTACGCCTTGCTGCCACCGCCACTCTTCTTCTTCTGGCCGTCCCACCTAGAAGACACAGGAGACACATCATCAGTTCAGTACACACACATCCTGAATACATGGCAGACACACACCATCTGTACACATGGCAGACACACTATGACTGAAACCAAAAAAGTTCAACATGGCCCTAATCTAATTTATATAATAACAGCATTTCTAGGTAGAAACTGCCAAATTTATGAACAATAGTTCATTATCTTTAGAGCATGTGAACAAAATATTCACTGAAGCATGGTTAGACACTCACAATATGTTGCAAGTTAGTTTGAATATGACCCTGCTCCTGTTTAATGAAACCTGATGCAATTTGAACATGTCATCTTCCCAAGGCAAGGAAGTTAACTGACTATAAAAGTTCAGTTTCCAACCTTGCCGAACTAGGCTGGACTAACAAGTCTATTCATCGTGTAACAAAATCAACATCCGGTTTGCAAACTGCAGTGCAGATTTCAGTCGATTGCAGGATTTGCAAAGTATGTTTACTGCCAACTCGGCGTCAATGGATATTTTCCAGGTGCTAACATGATTAGATGCAATTCGTAAAGTAACATGATGGAACATGTAGACTTACGTTTCTTCTATCAGGGGTTCAAACATCTTCAGAGGCTTGGGTTTCACCCTGTTGAAGACAAGGCTCTTCCTGGCCTTCTGACTCTCTCCCTTCAGGTACTCCTGCAGACCACTCACAGAATCCTGGGGAACAAAGGGAGACAACTGCAGGACTGAGAGGCTATTTGCTGATGAACCACACTTAAAATCTACAAATTCCAAACAGTGACTGAGCTAAGGTTTAGCCCCGCTCTGTGGGAGTAGAGCCTTAATGTGATTTGGCATCAGTTTTCAGTCTCGGTCTAGCCATTGTCAGACAATATTTCTGATTACACGACTATACCATTTGTTTGTTTGCTTAACGCCACACTCAGCAATATTCCAGCTATATGACGGCGGTATGTAAATAATTGAGTCTGGACCAGATAATCCAGTGTTTGACATCATGAGCATCCATCCATGCAACTGGGATACGACGTATGCATCAACCAACAGACAGATAACGCAGCATAGTTCCCCTTTAAGCACTAATGGGCAGGAGCTGTGAATGTCGTGGGTAGAATAGATCTTCAGCAACCCATGCATGCTGTAAAAGGTGATTATGCTTGTCGTAAGAAGCGACTAATGGGATCAGGTTGTCGGGCTCGCTGACTTGGTTGATGCATGTCATCGATCCCAAATGCGTGGATCGATGCTCATGATGTCAGTCAGTGGATTGCCTGGTCCAGTGATTATTTACAGACCGCCGTCATATGGCTGGAATATTGCTTAGTGCGACGTTAAACAACAAAATTACAAATGAGCAGCAGGTTGCTTGAGGGCAACTCAGGGATCCTGGGGTAAACATACCTTGAGGTGTGTTGGGTAGTGGGAGGTTGGCAGTCTGTCACACATGTACAGTACAGGGGAGAATATGTCTGTGTGTGCCGGCAGGTCGCTGTACAGTCGGGAGAACTCCTGCAGGAGACTCACACAGCAGTGAATCAGACACAGTCTGTAGGGAAAAGGATACATCAGTTAGTCACACATGTACAGTACAGGGGAGAATATATCTGTGTGTGCCGGCAGGTCGCTGTACAGTCGGGAGAACTCCTGCAGGAGATTCACACAGCAGTGAATCAGACACAGTCTGTAGGGAGAGAATACATCAGTTAGTCACACATGTACAGTACAGGGGTGAATATATCTGTGAGTGCCGGCAGGTCGCTGTACAGTCGGGAGAGCTCCTGCAGGAGAGTCACACAGCAGTGAATCAGACACAGTCTGTAGGGAGAGAATACATCAGTTAGTCACACATGTACAGTACAGGGGTGAATATGTCTGTCGGTGCCGGCAGGTCGCTGTACAGTCGGGAGAACTCCTGCAGGAGACTCACACAGTAGTGAATCAGACACAGTCTGAAGGGAGAGAATACATCAGTTAGCAGGGTATGATTACATTCTGTTTTACCACTTGCACCAGGTTAATTAATCAGGCTGCACAACCAAAATACTGGCTGCACCAGTTTACTATAAATTCAAACACTGTATTTTTAGCTAATTCCAATATAAAATAAATTCAAAGAGGACATGAATTTGAGAATGTGCTCCAGCATAAATCTGTAAATGACTTTTCACATCTTAAACCAGTAAACAACCTGGCAAAGAAGTTTCAAAGTGTCTGTTTGATGTGAGTGACTGTTCAAGTAGTTACTGTGAAGAATTAGATCCGCAAGTTCACTGCATTTGGACCACCTGTGTATTTCACTAATTTCATAAGCTTTTGTTTCCTGGATTCAAAAAGACTTGCAGCCAAACTTAATGAATTCAGTTTAATTATCAAACATAACTGCAGTGGTGGGAAATGTTACCTGCACTGGGTGCATCCTGGCACACATGCACGTGTGCATGCTATATACATATATATGTGCAATAATCTTGGACTGACGTTAAACCCCATTTCACCTCACCTCATTCGACTCGAACTAGGGAAATATTTTGTCCCAGAATACCACACTGAAGACCTGATTGAATTTGATTTGATTAACATAGAAAAGAGGTGAGGTGAAATTGGGTTTAACGACACGTCCAAGATAATTGCACTTTCATAGCGACGTGCATGCATGTGTGTGTGTGTGTGGCTGCTTGTACTAGTCCGGACTGATGCCAATTTATAGTGCTTGCACACTGAGATACCATGCCGCAGTTTAACATGAATACCCCACTCAGACACAGTATACTGACTCTGAGCCGACCAGTCCTTGCTTTAGCCCCTTAATGCTGAGTGCCAGACAGAGTAACAACAAGTACCATCTTTTAACGTCTTTTGGTATGACGCGGCCGGGGATCAAACGCCGGACCTTCTGCTCTCTGGGCAGGCGCTCTACCACTAGACCACGGAGGCCGTCTAACATTGAAAAGAAGAATACTATTGCATGTCATAACATCTGCAAAAGACATACTTGAATTGTGAGCTTGAAAGATCTCCTCTCTCCACAGCCACTCCGAACACTTGACTCAACTTCATCCCCTCAAAGCTACATGATCTGCAAGAACAAACACAGTTTTTCCATACCGCATCTGATATTGCTGGTCCCAGATAATACTCCTACACTTTTCACATGGTGCCACAATGAGAATATGTGTGTAAATGATTTCTCAAAGACTGAACTAAGATCAAGTCATCTTTTTCTACAATCATAGGCTGCTGTGAGTCTGGACCAGACAATCCTGTGATTGATATTGTGAACAACGATCCACACCTCAGGGTACGATGACGCAATCAACAAAGTCACTGTGCCTGACCACCCGATCCATTTGGTCGCCTCTCGCTAGGCGGTCTGTTTGTTTGTTGTTCAATGCCGCACTCAGCAATATTCCAGCTATATGACGGCGGTCTGTAAATAATCAAGTCTGGATCAGACAATCCAGTGGTTGACATCATGAGCATCGATCCACGCAATTGGGATATGACGACATGCATCAACCAGGTCAGTAAGCCTCACCACCTGATCCCGCTAGTTGCCTCTTATGACAAGCATAGTCACCTCTTACGACAAGGATGGGTTGCTGAAGACCTACTCTACCCCAGATTTTCACAGGTCAAGTGGACTGTTGTAGCCGATTGTTACTGTATAAGTAAGCTGATTGGCTGAATCCCCATGGGTACACATGTCTCTCGTCAACAACACATTACATGGAAAAAGGACATAAATCTTTCCTCCCACACAGTGGAGGATAAGTTAGTTGTAGCCACTGGCTTAGGCTTGTTTGCAATCAAACACAAGTGTGTCTATATCAGACAGTCTTGGGTCATGATTTCAGTTTCTATCTGCAAGTTTTCATCCCTGACAGTACAGACAGCTACTTCTGGGGGCTGACTTGCAATACGAACTGAACTGTTTGTTTGTTTGTTTGTTAAATGCCCTGTGCCTCCCTATATAACTGATGAGTAAAAAACTGGACTACAGTATTTGACTACCATTGGACTTGGAATATTTACGGATTTTCATTTCTTTTTAAAAATGGAACTAAAAACGAAACGCGGGAGAACTTTATGAGGATGTGGGCGGTGCCTGAGAACCAAGACTTTTATAATTTGTTTTAGCCTTAATATTATATGCCTATGCCAAGATACTGATGAAAAATCTTTGCTACTAATCATATATCTGCCATACTGAAGTTAAAGGAAACAATCAGCGTTAAATTCTTTTAGTCAATGTGAAAATAACAGGGTACACGTACAAAGAAGAAATCACCGTAACGCTGTGACCTTCTGGAAAACCTATGTATGTGAAGCTCCAGAGCTCCAGATAAGCTGCATATCTGCGTAAAATATGCATCAGAAATGCAGAAATACGCAGTAAAATAAAATCCAAGCGTATCAAATACGCAACGAACATTACAGATACGCTACAAAAATAAAACTTGTGTGTATAATCAAAATATTGTGAAGTAACCCTGCGTATTCGATAAGCAAATCAGCAACTTATTTTGAAATTATAAACGTGCATTCCGTCAACTTTGCCAAACTCCACGATGACAGTTACATCATGATCATTTGCCATCACACTTTCTTGTGGAAGTATCGTGGTATTTTTCAGTCCTATAAAGCTCTCGAACCCACACGACACCAGTTAGCAGGCTAGATGAATAGTGTTTTTAAATATTTAACTTAAATACCCACATGTGTAAAAACTAGTGGGTAACAGAAATTTGAATACCCAGATAGAATTACTGATACACAATGATTATAAAATGCATGGGTAAAATACCCACAACACCAAAAGCTTATCTGGAGCTCTGAAGCTCTGCTGATTCTTTAGTGTCGAGAGGTACTTGCACCAACAGAGTTAAGGATGACAGTGAAACTAGCTGGTTTACCTTGACTTCTTATCACTTATATGAAGCAGGTTGATGGACTTTCCTACTGGTTTGAAAGGACCTGAGACTCTCTCAACTGAAACGAACAGAGTAAATTAATTGGTATGTGTGAAGAGTGAGTGTGTTGGCCCATCTTCAGGAAGAAGGGGCTGAATACATTGTACTCTCTTAGAGAATAGAATAGATGTTTGTTTGTTTCATGTTGTTAAAAGCCGCACTCAGTAATATTCCAGCTACATGACGGTGTCCTGTAAATAATCGATTCTGGACGAGACAATCTAATGACTGATGTCACGAGCATCGATCCACGCAATTGGGATACAATGACATCCATCAACCGAGTCAGAGAGCCTGACCACCCGACCACCTCGAGGATGTGAGTGAGTGAGTGGGTGGGTTGGGTGGGTTGGGTTGGTTGGTTGGTTGGTTGGTTGGTTTGTTGGTTGGTTAACGCCGCACTCAGCAATATTCCAGCTATATGATGGCGGTCTGTAAATAATCAAGTCTGGACCAGACAATCCAGTGATTAATATCATGAGCATCGATCAACGCAATTGGGATCGATGACATGTATCAACCAAGTCAGCGAGCCTGACCACCCGATCCCGTTAGTCGCTTTTACAACAAGCATTGTCGCTTTTTACGGCAAGTATGGGTTGCTGAAGACCTATTCTACCCTGGAATCGAGTGTGTGAGTGAGTGAGTGCTTTTGTATCTGAATGAAAGGGCCCACTTTTAACATTATTGTCATATTGTCATGCTTTGATGCCCAATTTCGAACAGTGCCTTAGATCAACACGCTTTAGCTTGTTTGCAATCAAACACAAGTGTGTCTATATCAGACAGTCTTGGGTCATGATTTCAGTTTCTATCTGCAAGTTTTCATCCCTGACAGTACAGACAGCTACTTCTGGGGGCTGACTTGCAGTATATGAAGTGTGGTATTACTGTCCAGAGTCTTAAAAAATCAGATCTGTTTGTTTGTTTGTTTGTTTGTTTGATACCCCTGAACCCAGTATTCCATCTGAAGACAATCCAGGGAAAATACCATTCAGGGAATGATGACACTTAATCAACAAGTCATCAGTGATGAAGCCTGACCATGCAATCCATTGAGTCACCTCTTACACCTGTGCATGTGAATATATGTTTCCAGTTTTTGCACCATACCTGTTAATTCCATCACCTTAGTGTATCCTCCTGCATCAATGTGGTGCGTGCGTGCGTGCGTGCGTGCGTGCGTGCGTGCGTGCGTGCGTGAAATGACACATTCATGCTGGAGAACGCTTCTGTGGTCTGGTGGTGTGCGGGCCGCATCATACCAAAGGACGTTAAAAGATGGTACTTGTTGTTACCCTGCCTGGCTCATGGCATTAAGGGGTTAAAGCAAGGACTGGTTGGCTTGGAGTCAGTATACTGTGTCTGAGAGGGGTATTCAACTGAGGCATGGTATCTCAGTGGGCTATTAGTCCGGACCAGAACCAGCAGCCACACACACAAACACGTGCATGCACGACACGGCGTTAAACCCCCATTTCATCTCACCTCATTTGAGTTGACTCCAACTAGGGAAATTCTTTGTCCCAGAATACAATTCTTAATTTGATGTCAAGTTGAGGTGAGGTGAAATGGGGTTTAACGTCGCGTCCAAAATTATTGCACTTATATAGCGACGTGCATGTACATGTGTGTGTGTGTGTTTGTGTGGCTGCTTGTACTAGTCCGGACTGATGCCAATTTATAGTGCTAGCTCACTGAGATACAATGCTGCAGTTTAACATGAATACCCCACTCAGACACAGTATACTGACTCCAAGCCGACCAGTCCTTGTTTTAGCCCCTTAATGCCGAGCGCCAGACAGGGTAACAACAAGTACCATCTTTTAACGTCTTTTGGTATGACGCGGTCGTGGATCGAACCCAGGACCTTCCACTCTCTGGGCGGACGCTCTACCACTAGACCATGGAGGCGGTCTTTGATGTCAAGGACATCACACAGTGTCTTCATGGATACATGTGCAGAAACCATGAAATCGAAATCATCCGGTGGTCTAACATTGGAAGGAAGAATACTCTTGCAAAAGACATATTTGAATTGTGAGCCACATTCATGCAGGAGGATAGGCCGAAGTGATGGAAGTAACAGGTATGGTGTGGTTTGGTTTGGGTGATTACTTGTTTTACGCCGCACTCACCAATATTGCAGCTATATGACGGCAGTATGTAAATAATCAATTCTGGACCAGACAATCCAGTGATTGACATCATGAGCATCGATCCACACAATTGGGATCGATGACATGCATCAATCAAGTCAGCGAGCCTGACCACCCGATCCCGTTAGTCGCCTTTTACAACAAGCATAGTCGCCTTTTACGACAAGCATAGTCGCCTTTTACGGCAAGGATGGGTTGCTGAAGACCTATTCTACCCTGGATCTTCACGAAACATCTTCAGGGTGAATCAACATTTTAACCCATGATCAGGATTTTGCCTAAAAAACAAAATTCAGCAGAGAGATTTGCGGCACCTGAGACAAGCATGCACACACCTGCAGACAATACTGACATCAACTTTTATTTTTGTAGGAAGACATTCTCTATCTACCCAGCTACAATTATTACTCAACAGATCATAGACGGTCAAACATTGCCTGACCTGCGTGCGTGAGTGAGTGAGTGAGTGAGTGAGTGAGTGAGTGAGTGAGTGAGTGAGTGAGTGAGTGAGTGAGTGAGTGAGTGAGTGAGTGAGTGATTGGGTGGGTGGGTGGGTGAGTGAGTGAGTGAGTGAGTGAGTGAGTGAGTGAGTGAGTGAGTGAGTGAGTGAGTGAGTGAGTGAGTGAGTGAGTGAGTGAGTTTGATTTTTCGCCGCTTATAGCAATATTCCTGCAATATCAAGGCGGGGGACACCAGAAATGGGCTTCACACATTGTACCCATGTCGGGAATCGAACCCGGGTCTTCGGCGTGACGAGTGAACGCTTTAACCACTAGGCTACCCAACCGCCCCCTGATCAGCGTGAGACAAGTCTACCACCTACTTTTGTTGGGTTGTTTGTTGGCTGACAGGAAGAGGACTCCGTGCAGGAAGCTGATCACTTCCGGGATAAACCGCTTGGACTCCGACACATACTGAAACAAACAATCATGGGCTGTTGTATTGTTTGTGTGTTGGTCAACACAACGCTCAAATATATTCCAGCTATATGAAGGTGGCCTGTAAATAATTGAGTCTGGACCAGACAATCCTGTGATTGATATTGTGAACAACGATCCACGCCCTCAGGTTACGACGACATGCAATCAACAAGGCCATTGTGTTTGTCTGTTTTTTGTTGTTGTTTAACACCCAATTTCAGCTGTATGTAAGTGGTCTGTAAATAATTGAGTCTGGACCAGACAATCCAGTGAAAGGTCTTCAGCAACCCATGCTTGCCGTAAAAGGCGACTATGCTTGTTGTAAGAGGCGAGTAACAGGATCGAGTGGTCAGGCTCGCTAACTTGGTTGATGCATATCAATCGTGAATCGATGCTCATGATATTAATCATTGGATTGTCTGGTCCAGACTTGATTATTTACAGACCGCTGTCATATAGCTGGAATATGACTGAGTGCGGCGTTAAACCAAAAACAATCAAACAAACATTTGGTGACATGTTTCAAACAACTATAAAAATAAATTGACATATGTTTGCCTGACACACAATGTTGTCCAAAAGATATGCCAGATTTTTTTATTTTAAATGACCACCACTTTTTCAAAAAAGCTCCAGCCATACTTGAAACACATATTACAGGTGAAATTAATCCATTGTCAGACAAACTGACACACACACCTGTAGGCTACACCATCTCTCGTACATGCACACATAGATTTGTTAACAGACCATACACTACCTCCAAGCACAGATCACAGAGGAATAAGCCACAGGCCACGTCTCTCTCGGTGTTGACTGGAGTCTGAAAAACAATACAGCTTATACACTGGAGGTGAGGTGAGGTGAAATGGGGTTTAACGTCGCGTCCAAGATTATTGCACTTATATAGCAACGTGCATGCACGTGTGTGTGTGTGGCTGCTTGTACTAGTCCGGACTGATGCCGATTTATAGTGCTAGCCCACTGAGATACCATGCCACAGTTTAACATGAATACCCCACTCAGACACATAACAGTATACTGACTCCAAGCTGACCAGTCCTTGTTTTAGCCCCTTAATGCCGAGCGCCAGACAGGGTAACAACAAGTACCATCTTTTAATGTCTTTTGGTATGACGCGGCAGGGGATCGAACCCCGGACCTTCCGCTCTCCGGGCGGACGCTCTACCACTAGACCACGGAGGCGGTCTCATACACTGGAACACTATGATAGCTGCTAAAATAAGATAGCTACGAGATAAATCGCAGAACGAAGAACGAAGCCTGGTTTATTTCATGATAATACATTCCATTATCATGACATCATTTCTAGAAATTCGAACACGCATTCGCAACTTGATGATGTCGTCAATTGGAAGACGTTATTTTTGAGAGCTGAGTGTCTAGTGAGTTGCTCCCAATAGATGTAGCTGTGCAATGCAGATGAATGCAATGGCTGAACGATCGCAGTGGGAGAGATGACAATCGGTATAAGGAGAAGAGGTACATTGACATTGACAATGTCATGAAAATGATGTGAATATCTGGGAAATACTGGTACCAAACTTACCCCACTGTTCATAAACTGGACTCGTCCACATTGCTGAGGTCATATTTTATTCAGGGAGTCATCATTATTAAAATACGGGTAAATATCTTTAAAGCTTGAACATTTTATTAGCATACTTAAAGAGGCTGTACAAAATGTTAATGACCAGTCGATCCCATTAGTCGCCTCGTATAACAAGCATAGTCGCCTCGTATGACAAGCATAGTCGCCTCGTATGACAAGCATAGTCGCCTCTTACAGCTGGCATGCTTTGCTGCAGACCTATACTAACCCGGAACTTCACTAAGCTACTAGAAGAAGGAAATCTAAAGCAGAATGAACAATAGGAGGTTCTACCTGTCCAAGCAGCTGGCCCATGAAGATGAGGGCGGGGACCGTCACAGGATGGTTGAAGTCGGAGGTGGGGAACAGCACTGACACCAGCTTCAGGTACAGCAGCTGGCAAAACAACGCACTCGTCATCGTCAGCTCAACATGTGATATCAAAGCTAATGGCTGACATGCTGTCAGATTGCAACTTGCTCGTCTGATCTGGAAGCTGCTGAACCATAGTTTGAGATGGCTGCCATACTCAGCAGCCATTGTGGACATCTAGTGCCCATAATAGTCACTCTTCTGAAAATCAAGGTATTTTTAGGACGTAGCCTGCCATAACATTCCTTTGACTGAAACTGGTAAAGCTTACACTGATCATCTTAGCCTGAGTATGGTTTTACACCGCTTTTAGCAACATTCCAGCAATATCACAGCGGGGGACACCAGAAATGGGCTTCACACATTGTACCCATGTTGGGATTCGAACCCGGGTCTTCGGCGTGACGAGCGAACGCTTTTACCACTAGGCTACCCGACCGCCCACTTAGCGTGATGAGTGAATGCGTTGACCATGAGGCTACCCTACTGACATTCAGCCCTACTGTCTCACACAGTGACCAAGTGTTTGTATAAATTTTAAACCATTACGATGACATGTTAGATCTATTGTTGCAGTTGATTCTGAGCCAGGAACTCACTGGCCAGTCTGAATGTGCTTTCTAACAATAAATAGTAATGTAACTGTAGGTCATTATGCAAAATTATAGAGAAATTATACATCAGCCATAACATGGTTCAAGAATTGGTTCTCAGGCAATGACGTTTGAAAACGTAGTGCATGTGGGCGGTGTTTTTTGTTGTTGCTTCTTCGCAGTAAAGCAGTGTACATGTAAAGGGAAGTAACTGCGAGCTATATTTGATCACATTGTTTTTAGGCATGAGGATTTATTTTTTTGAAAATGGAAATAAAAATAAAACGTGCAGAAGATTTCATGATGATGCGGGCAGTGGCTTCTATCCAAGGCTGTTATCTTTTTTAGTCTTAGCATGTTCATGACAGATTCTAAAGCAGGGTACTGCATGCAAAAAACCCAAAGTCACAGAAACAGGAAGGAACTTCAGTGGTAGAAACTAACAGTTTTCGTCCACAAGTGCTTATTATGATGACATAAAGCAAATTTCTACTCGTCCTTATGATACCTTTACTATTGGGCAGTTTGTCATTGGCTACAGGACTAGTGCCAATTTCTAACGCTGAACTTGGCACTAGCTAACTAGCAGAGTCAGTTTGTCTATTGGTATCCTAAGGGCTAGTATGTTTCAGGTCAAATTGCATCTATGGTTGTTATTTACAAACTCCTTGCCTAATTGTATGTTCCCCAGGGAGCTGAGAATGACATTTGAGAGCACACTGATCCACTGACCAGGGCTATAATGATGTAGAACTATGGGCATACCAGCAGGAATGGAAATTGGCGCTGTAGAAACTCTATTATTATTGGGGCAGGTGACTTTATCATGTATAGCTACCAAACATTTTGTCAATATTACATACCACTATCCCCAAAACAAATACCAGTAAACATTTGAGCAACTCACGGTGTCCAAACCCAGAACAACTGGCCTCCTGATCTCTCTCATCTGAGTGAAGTCTGCCTGCTGGTTCTTGATAATTTCCTGCAAGGTTTCCGCGGCAACGTTCGGTGCCGATTGGGTCAGGTCGTATATCTGTCCGGTCAGCTTGTCCAGCAGTGACAGGGATGGCACCTCCTGCAGCGCCAGACTACCGAAGTAGTGGATCAACAGCTGCAGCAAGTTCTGAAACATCACAATCGTTCCTCATCACTTAGGATGCCATTTCGAAGCTTGTCTTAACACTTTTGATTTCTATTAACATACAAACTTAATAGACATTATCATTTTCAAGGTCACGATCAAAGGTCAAACCCAACAATTATTAGGAATAATTATTTCTGTGTTTGCAAGCCAAATGACCTACCTCCATCTTGACCTTGTTCCCATCTGCGAGACTGGCATGGTGGCACTTCCTGATCCTGTCTATGATGGTCAGTTGGTCAGTATCTGACCGGCCGTGGAGCATGTCCAGCAGAGCATCATAGTTGTCAGGGGCTGGGAACATTGATTGATCAAACTTGGTATTTGTATTGTTTAATGTTTAACACCGCACTCAGCAATATTCCAGCTATATGACCAAAGCCTGTAAACAATCAACCCTGGACCAGACAACCCAGTGATTGATATTATGAACAACAATCCACACCTATAGCGTACAAATCTTTCCAAGGCAAGGAAGTTAACTGACTATAAATGTCCAGTTTCTACCCTTGCCGAACTTCGTGGAATTTCGTGACTTGATTGTAGTGCCCCCCCAGTGCTGAACAAACAGATTCCACCCCTCACATCACTTGCATTTGCTTCCAACAAAATGGGGACGCCCAGTCAAGAAAATCAAGTTGATCGAAGAAACATTTCACATATTCCCTGCCTCACAGTTGCATGAGGATTGAGCACACTTGAGCACATTGACTAAAAACATGATACAATCTGTAAAATATCTGTCAAAGCCAAATTGAGGTAGGGTGAAATGGGGTTTAACGTTACGTCTAAGATTATTGCACTTATATAGCGACGTGCATGTACGTGTGTGTGTTTGTGTGGCTGCTTGTACTAGTCCGGACTGATGCCGATTTATAGTGCTAGCTCACTGAGATACCATGCCGCAGTTTAACATGAATACCCCACTCAGACACAGTATACTGACTCCAAGCCGACCAGTCCTTGTTTTAGCCCCTAAATGCCGAGCACCAGACAGGGTAACAACAAGTACCATCTTTTAATGTCTTTTGGTATGACGCAACCGGGGATCAAACCCTGGACCTTCCACTCTCCGGGCGGACGCTCTACCATTAGACCACGGAGGCGGTCCAAAGCCAAATTGAAGGTACACAGAGTTTGCAAATCCTGTAATCATCCAAAATATGCACAACAGTCGTCATGTTGTTTACGAACAGGATGTCAATTTCGTTACATGATGATGATTTTACTCTTCATAGACTTGTTAGTCCAGGCAAACTATAACTCCATAATTCCAGCCCTGACTAAAACTGCAGCGTATTGTGATAAATACATTGACACATAAATTTACTGCAGGTCATAAGCACCCATACGAATTTGAAACTACAGGCCCGACACTAATTGTACCTGCCCCGGGCCTACGGGCAAGCGCTTGTTCCGAACACAGAGTGAAAGTTGTTTCAGCAGCAATATGATGATGTTGTATGATAATATCACAATTGTAGCCACTGGCTTAGGCCTGTTTGCAATCAAACACAAGTGTGTCTATATCAGACAGTCTTGGGTCATGATTTCAGTTTCTATCTGCAAGTTTTCATTCCTGACAGTACAGACAGCTACTTCTGGGGGCTGACTTGCAATACGAACTGACCTGTTTGTTTGTTTGTTTGTTTGTTTGTTTGTTACATGCTGCAATCAGCAATGTTCAGCTAGATGACGTCAGTCTGAATATAATTGAAACTGGGCCAGACAATCCACTGATTGCCATCATGAGCATGGGTCTATGCAATTGGGATCAGTGACATGCATCAACCAAGTCAGCGATCCTGACAATCCATTCCCGTAAATTGCCTCTTTCAACAAGCAATGTCGCCTCTTATGACAAGCATGGGTTACTGAAGACCTATTCTAACCCAGATCTTCACTGAGCAGTACCTGTATAGATATACAGTTACCTTGGTTACACATGGACATGGCCGAGGTAGTTACCTTCGAAGGTGTAAGGCAACTCATTGGCTGCTGCCTGTCTCACTTCTTTTTTCTTCTGCAAAACATGGAATATTAAAGTGTTATATTTTCATTCAAATAAACTCAACATGTATAATAATCAACACAGAAAACCACTTTCATTTTTTCATTATACCGTTGGTTGGTTGGTTTGTTGTTTAACGCCACACTCAGCTATATTCCAGCTATATGACAGCGGTCTGTAATTAATCGAGTCTGGACCAGACAATCCAGTGATTGATATCATGAGCATCGATCCACACAATAGGGATCGATGACATGCATCAACCAAGTCAGCGAGCCTGACCACCGGATCCCGTTAGTCGCCTTTTACGACAAGAATAGTCACTTTTTACGGCAAACATGGGTTGCTGAAGACCTATTCTACCCTGGAATCTTCACGGGTCTCATTATACCGTAATGAAATCCATGCACCAATGTCACATGGTGAGGTGAGGGGAAATAGGGTTTAACGTTGTTTCCAAGATTATTGCACTTATATAGCGATGTGCATGCATGTATGTGTGTGTGTGTGTGTGTGTGTGTGGCTGCTTGTACTAGCTTGTGACGATTTTATAGTGCTAGCCCACTGAGATACCATGCGCCAGTTTAACATGAATACCCCACTCAGACACAGTATACTGACTCCGAGCCGACCAGTCCTTGTTTGAACCCCTTTATGCCAAGCGCCAAACAGGGAAACAATAAGTACTATCTTTTAACGTCTTTTTGTATGATGCGGCCAGGGTTCGAACGCCCGACCTTCCGCTCTCCGGGCGGTCGCTCTACCACTAGACCACGGAGGCACATGTCTCAGAAGGATATCAATGTTCACTTAATTCAGACCCATTTACAACATGTCCATACAATATTACAGATGAATACAGATGAATACAGATGAATACTGAAATATCATATCTGCAAAAAGAATTTGCCATAAGGTGAGATGCTTATTAAGTCAAATCCAGCAAGACGGAATAATCAAGGATGACCAATGGTTACCATGGGATAAAAAATATCACAAGAATGATTGTTTGTTTGTTTGTTAGATGTTTGACACTGCAATATTCAAACGAGATGATAGTGGCCTGTAAATAATGAAATAATGACTGAATTTATTACCAACAATCCACACTGTCAGGAAATGATGATATAGAAAATCAACCATGTCATCTAGCGATCACCTGACCACCTGACCCATCCTGTGGCCTTGTATGACAAGCACAGATTGCTGGGAGCTTATTTCAATCCAGAATCCACACAGATGATATCCTGCAGTTGCAAAGTTTGTTTGTTTGTTGTTTAACACCACAATCAGCAATATTCCAGCTATATGACAGCCGTCTGTAAATAACCGAGTCTGGACCTGACAATCCAGTGATTGATATCATGAGCACTGATCTGTGCAATTGGGGTCAATGACATGCTCAGCGAGCCTGACCACCCGATCCCGTTAGTCGCCTCTTACGACAAGCACAGTCACCTTTTATGGCAAGCATGGGTTGCTGAAGACCTGGATCTTCACGGGTCCAGTAGTTGGAATGAGTTAGGTAACTTAGCAACACCATGTGTACACAAATTACATTTGTTTGGCATACCTGTTTCTCGGCTTTTGTCTCCGGTTTCTTTTTTAAAATAGACTTTGTCTTTGACACACTTTGCTCATTGTCTTTCTCTCCTTCTGAATCTGAATGAATATCAGCATAACTGTCCTCGCTGTCTCCTTCTGAATGTTCATCACTGTTGTCCTTGTCAGCCTCATCAACATCATCATCGTCATTATCACCACGATCGCTGTCTTCGCCACCATTCTCTTCTTCGTCACTACCTTCCTTTTCCTCCTCCTCACGTTCCTCTTCTTCGTCCTCAGAATCTTCCTCTTCTTCCTCGAGGAAGCGCACTTTCCCCCGATTCCTATCATCTGCGTCCAGCACAAACCTACATCAATGAATATTTCAAGGCTTTAAACTGTCATTTTCAAGGCTTTTTAGTGGGGTTATTAGCCATTGTCTGTTATAACATATATTCATTATAGAAAACAGTATGAACATCACAAATTTTACAACAAGATTGATTTACACAACCAACAATAACATAAAGTAAGTTTTAAGAATTTTAATACTTGTATTCATAGCATATATCATTTTGTTCAAATTCAATTTGTTTCAAGATATTTTGGTGATTTTCAAGGCTTTAGAGATTAAAATTAAAAATTAAGGCTTCTCAAGAGGGACCATAAAATTCAAAGCCTTTTGAAGCCTGTATGAACCTTGTTAACATTTCCAGACACCATCAGTTGAGATAAACACTTTTTTAATGAGATCACTCTGTATCTCTCTACATCCAAATATGTCAATCTTGCACTGAGGAAAAACAGCTTTGCAGCGACAAATCATTTATGTGCAAACCGCCTCAAGAAGCATATTGCAAGGGAGATAATCCTACCCATCATCCAGACTGTCGGCAGAGTAGTGTTGTGGCTGTGATGGGACGCTGTGTGGGAGGACACCTTTCATCCTCCTCACACGATCAGCCTGCAGTAGAACAGTTGCCAGAGTTAACCACTCCCAGACAATCAAGTGAGACTCAGTTGCCATGCCTATCCAAATTACCATATTCAACGTAATAAGCGCCCCGCTCTAATAAGTGCGCACTGCGAAATTTGCTAATATATTGGCTAGTGAACAATCCCAATCAGCACCCCTTCCAAATG
Organism: Haliotis rufescens; assembly: GCF_023055435.1. NCBI lineage: Eukaryota > Metazoa > Mollusca > Gastropoda > Lepetellida > Haliotidae > Haliotis > Haliotis rufescens. Next base: position 40,984,484 of record NW_025963802.1, read on the forward strand.
ATCAATGTACACAAGACTTATTTATTCGTGTATAGTACACACTCGTGTGTTATATGCACCCTTAATTATGGGCAATTAAATTCTGGAAAAATATATCTGTCGTGTATAATACACACAGACTTTTCTTTTGTATCATTTCAGGCTGTCAGCATAAACCACGAAATTTACGATCTTTCAACTCTATTGTTTTTCACCAAACTTTTATTCTAATAAGAGCCCCCTATTTCTAATTTTGAGAGCACCCTAGGCGCTTATTATGTCGAATACGGTAACATGATTTTAAGCAGATTACTTCTGACTAGGGCTAGGACGGGTAACCCGGGTAGGTACTGAGTAGGACCCGGGTACCCACAGGACTACCCGGAACCGTGGTTAGTCACGTGATATATTGTTTAATGACAAAAAGTATCTAGAAGTCTATGGTGACACTACAAGTCACTAATGTTCGCATTTCTTTCTGACTGTGCACCCATTCCTTCCAATTTTTTCATATGGTTGAATAAAGATATAACTTAATTGAACTTCAGTGTATGAATGACCAAATTGTTTAATACATGTACCTAAAAACGTTTTGCCAGGGCTATGCTAAAATTGTTCCCAATCAGACATTTTGAGACATCTCCTGAGACCTGCAGTGGGTACACGGGTAGGGTCGGGTAATAGGGGGGTGGGTACCAGGGTAGTAAACAGCCCTACATCTAACAACATGCCTTGTTTTATTTCCAGATATATTGATGCTTTTCACTCAATGAATAACAATAACACTGTGTATATCAAAAGTTCCAGATACTGTACATTAAAAAACATTATATTGTTTATTTTTTTATTCTTTCTAATTATTCAAAATGTTTACAAGTATATATCTGGAGAATTGCACTTTCAATAAGTCATATTAGAAAACAAGCATTTTTTTATAAATGTCTATCACTTTGATAAATATGATCTGAATGACATCTAGGTGTTATGACAGTGTCAGAATTTGATGGATGGCAAATATTGTCACAATCATATCAACAATAGTTCACATAACCATGTTTAACCTTATACTTATTACTTGGACATTCACGAACAATAATATTCTATACAGATGATGCTATCAGACTCTGTTACATACCTCCAAATTTTCTAATCTCTCCTTTTCCTCTTTTGCCAGTTCCTCAACTGTTTTTAGCCTATCTGTTGCCTAGAAACGGAATAAAAAGAGTTTCACTCAAAGAAATGTCAAAATCATAAGTCATTCTGTAGCCTGAAAAAACATATTATAGATAGATTGATAGACAGACAGACAGATAGATGCTTTAGTTTGTTTGCAATCAAACACAAGTGAGTCTATATCAGACAGTCTTGGGTCATGATTTCAGTTTCTATCTGCAAGTTTTCATCCCTGACAGTACAGACAGCTACTTCTGGGGGCTGACTTGCAATAAACGATGTGTGGTATTATTGTCCAAAGTTATAAATAACCAGATCTGTTTGTTTGTTTATTTGATGCCCCTGAACCCAGTATTCCCAGTATTTCATCTGAAGACAATCCAGGGAAAATACAATTCAGGTACGAGTGAGTGAGTGAGTGAGTGAGTGAGTGAGTGAGTGAGTGAGTGAGTGAGTGAGTGAGTGAGTGAGTGAGTGAGTGAGTGAGCGAGCGGGCATGCTGCTTAACGCTGCATCAGTCTTCAAATAAAAAGACCCACTTTTAACATTACGGTTACGACAACGATCTCTTGAATTTCAATGCTTAATTTGATGCTTAACACAACTGCCTTGAGGCTGCATCAGCAATCTCAGTTTTTCACATTGAGTCATATGATCAGTACACATTACTGCTATAGCATTGGAATGAAAGGGCTTAAATTCGAACAGTGCCTTAGATCAACACGCTTTAGATTGTTTGCAATCAAACACAAGTGTGTCTATATCAGACAGTCTTGGGTCATGATTTCACTTTCTATCTGCAAGTTTTCATCCCTGACAGTACAGACAGCTACTTCTGGGGGCTGACTTGCAAAATATAAAGTATGGTATTATTGTCCAGGGTTAAAAAAATCAGATCTGTTAGTTTGTTTGTTTGTTTGATACCCCTGAACCCAGCATTCCATCTAAAGACAATCCAGGGAAAATACCATTCAGGGAATGATGACACTTAATCAACAAAGTCATCAGTGATGAAGCCTGACCATCCAATCCATTTGGTCACCTCTTACAAGTGGAGTGAGTGAGTGAGTGAGTGAGTGAGTGAGTGAGTGAGTGAGTGAGTGAGTGAGTGAGTGAGTGAGTGAGTGAGTGAGTGAGTGAGTGAAAGGGCCCACTTTTAATATTACTGTCATGACGACCCCTTGACTTTCATGCTTTGATGCCCAATTTCGAACACTTCTTTAGATCAACACACTTTAGCTTGTTTGCAATCAAACACAAGTGTGTCTATATCAGACAGTCTTGGGTCATGATTTCAGTTTCTATCTGCAAGTTTTCATCCCTGACAGTACAGACAGCTACTTCTGGGGGCTGACTTGCAATATATAAAGTGTGGCATTTGCTGCTATAGTATATGATTGAATCGACACATTTTTGTTTTATACCATGAACTTTGCAGTAATCGAGCCATATAACAACTAATAAATAAGCAAATCTGGGCCAAACAATCCAGTGAAAATATGATCCACGCAGTCAGTGTATGAAGACACTAAGTCAACCAAAACACTCAGTCAACCAAGACACTCAGTCAACCAAGACACCCAGTTAACCAAGTCAAGTTTTGTTTGCTTGTTTGTTGTTTAATGCCGCACTCAGCTATAATCCAGCTATATGACGGCAGTCTGTAAATAATCGAGTCTGAACGAGACAATCCAGTGATTGACATCATGAGCATCAATCCACGCAATTGGGATACGATGACATGTATCAACCAAGTCAGCGAGCCTGACCACCCGATCCCATTAGTCGCCTGTTCGACAAGCAAAGTCGACTGTTACGGCAAGCATGGGCTGCTGATGACCTATTCTACCCCAGATCTTCCCGGGCCAAGTCACCAGGTCTGACCACGAGTCTGGTCACCCCTTACATGTCTTGCGAATGGGTTGGGTGGGGTGTTGTGAGTGAGTGAGCAAGATATTCCTCATGGTAATATTCCAGCAATATCAGTGATGTGCCCCAAATAGCTTCACACATCACATCCATGCATAGAAGCAAATCCAGGTCCTAAGTTTAATGAGTGAGTTTTTTGTACGCTGCTTTAAGCAACATCCCGGCAATATCACGGCGGGGAACACCAGAAGCTAAGTTTAATGACTTCTACACATTTCCATCACTACTCCATACGAAAGCGATTATTAATGATCACAGCTTCACAAACCATTAACTGATAATGATTATCTTGACAAAAAACAGTAGCATTGACATTCAGAAAATCCTCAACAACTCACTTTTCCTTTGATCTCGAACTTCAGCTCCCTCACTGCAATGTCATAATCATCATTTGCAGGCTTGTTCTCTCTCTTGCCCTGAAAACACAAAACAATATGCATTTCTTACATGCACACACTGTAATCAGTTGATACTTCCGACATTACAACAACACTAACCAGTTATTCTTCCATTCCCGAGGCACATCAAGGGAGACAACTCATTCCAAAAATGTGGTCAATGGCCACAAGGTTTATCCGCTACCTGCATAATACCTTGGTCAGCAATATGTTGGTTGGTTGGTTTGTTGTTTAACGCCGCACTCAGCAATATTCCAGCTATATGACGGCGGTCTGTAAATAATCGAGTCTGGACCAGACAATCCAGTGATTGATATCATGAGCCTCGATCCACGCAATTGGGATCGATGACATGCATCAGCCAAGTCAGCCAGCCTGACCACCCGATCCCGTTAGTCGCCTTTTACGACAATCATAGTCACCTTTTACGGCAAGCATGGGTTGCTGAAGACCTATTCTACCCAGGATCTTCACGGGTCCAGCAACATGTAGGTGGATTATTGCATGAACAATGCTTAATGCCAGATACCGCCTACTGCCTTAAATAGTTTGAATAACATGATGGCCATTTTGAAGACAGGTTTGTTTGTTTGTAGTTTAACTCAGCAATATTCCAGCTATATCATGGTGGTCTGTAAATAATTGAGTCTTAACCAGACAATCAAGTCAGCGATCCTGACCACATGATCCTGTTAGTCACTTTAGTCTAAAAATAATAATAGTCTTGGCTCTCAGGCACTGCCTGCACCATCATTAAATCCGCCGCACGTTATGTTTTTAGTTCCACTCCCCCCAACCCCATCCCCCCAAAAAACAACTCTAAATATTCCGCGTCTCGAACACACAACCACGGCAGTGAAATGCTACAATACCTAAGAACATCATGATTTCGCAGAAATTATTAACAAAATTTGTTTACAAGCTAACTTGAACAAAAACCAAAAAAAAAAAAAATACACTGCCCCCGCCTGCACAATATTTTCAAAAGCCATTGCATGAGAACCTATTTTTTTAAGCCTTATATCACCCACATCGGTTGCTGAAGACCAATCATAATGAGGATCTTCACAGGTATGAAGACAGGTCATCTGTGCTCACCAGAAATTATGTTTTCACTCTAAATTAAAGACAAAAGCAAATGTAACGCTAAAAGTTAGATAAGGTTCACGACTGCTACCAGGATAAGTCACGTGAGAGTCACGTCAAGACCAGTTCCAAAATGGATTCCTTCCAGTGTTGGCGCCAAGGAGACCTATGGACTGATTCAAACTGAGGGATAAAAGTGGAATTCTGTAGCGGATTCCACTGTATCAACTTACAGTCATTCCTCGTAGCAGTTGAGCAACATCCTTCCACTGCTCATCCAACTCCTCTGTCAGTTCAGCTGTCTTCTCCCGCTCAAACTGTCGGTCAAACTGCAACGTCAACAATTCAAACTACAACACACTGTACAGCACACAGGATTATGCACATTAAAAAATAAATGCAATAACATTTCTATTGATTCAATAAGTAAGCGAGTGAGCGAGTGAGAATGCTTTTACGCCACTTTTAGCAATATTCCAGCAATATCAAGAAGGGGGACACAAGAAATGGGCTTCACACATTGTACCCATGTCAGGAATCGAACACGGGTCTTCGGTGTGACGAGCGAACGCTTTAACCACTAGGCTACCCGACCGCCCAAATTTTGTCCTCAATTCACAACAGTCACAAGAAGAAATACCTTGTTACCTAATAATTTAGTCAACATATTATCATTCAGCTACCCGACCACCCAAATTCAATAAGTAAGAGATTTCAAGATTATCATTTCAGCTACACATGTACAAGGTAATAACCTCAATCTCATTAAAATCAGCAGCAAATGTTATATTTCTTAGTAAAGTACACATTCTTGAACTTTTTTGGGTTGAGTCCCATCCGGGATTCAAACCCACACTGCTAGAGTGAGGCACCTAATCGCCAGCACACAAAGTACACTTCATTAAAACCAGATCTGAGTTCTCACCACCGCCAAACAAAGATCTGAGGACATCTCAATAAGGGTCATGCAAGACCAACCTTTCACAAACTTCGACCAACCAATGCAATGTCTGACAATCAGTAGGCAGCTTTCAGTTGCTTTAGATTGTATAGATTCAGTCAGAATACCCCTTGTTAAGTTTTTTAAGGTTGCATGATTAGAGTGAGTGAGTTTGATTTTATGCCGCTTTTAGCAATATTTTAGCAATATTCCAGCAATATCACAGCGGGGGACACCAGAAATGGGCTTCACACATTGTACCCATGTCGGGAATCAAATCTGGGTCTTTGGCATGACGAGCAAACGCTTTAACCACTAGGCTACCCGACCGCCCCGTTGCATGATTAGAAAACACATTCTGACTGTCACTTTCATAATCTGGTAAGCGACGCTCTGATTGGTCATATAAAAGTTTTTTCTGACGTGACCAATAATGGGATGTCCTCAGATCTACTCCACCGGAACTAAAGTTTTCAACAAGAACCAGCAATCCATATTCAATCCACAGCATGCAGTTGACACAGAGCCTGTTTCAAAGGATACCTATTTCCTTTTTATATAATCTTGTTTGCAATCAAACACAAGTGTGTCTATATCAGACAGTCTTGGGTCATGATTTCAGTTTCTATCTGCAAGTTTTCATCCCTGACAGTACAGACAGCTACTTCTGGGGGCTGACTTGCAAACATGGACGTGTGATGTCAACACATGCACTGAACATGGCTAAAAGGATTTCATCTTGTTTCTGCCCCCTTCCCCTATCCAAAACAAGACAACAAAAGAAGAAATTGTCTGCTTGCAGTTACCATGAAACATCTTCAAAGGGATATTTTCAACAACTCTCAAGGTGTGTTTAAAAAATCAAGGTCTACAAATCGCAGATCGATGATGTAGGCATTGCACACTGATTGCACACACGATTCGTATCACGATACGGACTGACGATACTTCTGGTATAACAATACCCCACATCAAATAAGAAATGATAAAATCACTGAAATACAGCTCTAAAACCTCTTTCTTCATACATTTATTTCTTGTTATCTCAAAAACTTTAAAAAAGAAAACCACAAGAACAAAACAGTTTTAAATGAAGAGATGGTTATCAATGTAACAGCCAGTTGGCGCTTACTCAGCTACCACGTGCTTGTGTTCTGCCATGCTTACAGGTGGCGCTATGCTACTTCTGCCATGGGAGCTAACTATATTAGTTCCTGAATGTATATCGTATCGTGATCTCACAAACTGATGATTCAAGTATCGTGTACACCTAAGTATCAATGATATAGTAGTGAGTGAGTTTGGTTTTATGCCGATTTTAGCAATATTCCAGCAATATCACGGCGGGGGACACCAGAAATGGGCTTCACACATTGTAACAATGTCGGGATTCGGACCCGGGTCTTCGGCGTGACGTTTTAACCACTAGGCTACCCGACCGCCCCCAATGATATAGTACTGGATGATGAGATTATCTAAGCTTTTGTTTCTAAGATACTTGTTTCTGACTGGTGTCTGAATGGGCAGTTCGTTCACGTGTACCCCGCTGATAGATAAGGCACAAATTTCAAACACCCACTGGGAATATATTGATGTAGTCATATTAACCTGAAAGTGAACGCCTATCAAATACAGCTTAGCGAATTTAACAAAGCATATCCAATTGTAATGCAAGGGAGATAACTCTGCATGTGATTATGACAGTGCCAGCTGTCAACATGTCCATGAAACAGTTTGCTAGCCATACCGATGAAGACATTCTAGCTACAAAGGCGAAAATTATGCTGGTAAAATAGATATATCGTCAACTAGTCCGTCGGGTATATATGGTGTGATATACCCGAATACCTCCATGGGCTCACACACAGGGTACATCACACAACATATCCCTTGCGTCCAGTGGACAACAAAAATTGTCATGAAACTGCAATACCTTTCAAAATTAAAGTGAGCAAATTAACACATTGGTGTTTTAACGTTATGAATCAAACTTTTTCAAAGTGTACTTTTTCGGCCCAAATTGCATTCATTCTTTCTGCCCCTTGTAAAGGCTTTTATGTAATCGTCAAACCATGTCATCCACTACACACGTGACCTGTTAGCTCACCTTCTCCTTCTTCGACTTGGCTATCACGGTCTCCATTTTCTCTTTCCACGACCGTTGGTCATCTTCCGCTTCGGATGGATCTTTCCGCGTCATGAAGCCTCCAAAGTGTTCTCGGGCGACCACATCTCCTGCAAACAGTAGACGCTGGCTTCAGTCACAGACTTACCCAAACCCCTGCAGTCATAAGCGCTGAGCGATAGTTTACATCAGAGTTGTAATGATTCATTGGTGCATCAAAACAAAATGTCAAAATTAAACTTTTGCATTAGCAGGTCTTGCACGATTACAAATCAATACAAGCATTAATAAGGATGATTGTAAAGTGGTGTTAACATATATTGTAAAATGGTATCTCCAACTTCAATATAAATTCTGTGAATTTACTATATGTAAATCTGTGTTAGTTGGGAAACTGGCAACTTCCTTTGTGGATGGACTGGACTAGTTCCCTATACATATCAAGGCCTCCTGACTTGCAGGCTTAATTTGATGCCTAATTTCGAAAACCATCATGGCTTAACATGCATTAGCTTGTATGCAATCAAACACAAGTGTGTCTATATCAGACAGTCTTGGGTCATGATTTCAGTTTCTATCTGCAAGTTTTCATCCCTGACAGTACAGACAGCTACTTCTGGGGGCTGACTTGCAAAATATAAAGTGTGGTACTTGCCCTGAGTCATAAACGGAGCATGTCTTTCTTTCTTAAAAGTCACTTGAAATTGGCAGTATTCCAGCTATGTGAGTGAGTGAGTGAGTGAGTGAGTGAGTGAGTGTTTGAGTGAGTGAGTGTTTGAGTGAGTGAGTGAGTGTTTGAGTGAGTGAGTGAGTGAGTGAGTGAGTGAGTGAGTGAATGAGTGAGTGAGTGTTTGAGCGAGCGAGCGAGCAAGAGAACTGCTCAACTCTGCATCAGTCTTTGAATGAAAAGACCCACTTCTAACATTATGGTTTCGACAACAATCTCTTGAATATCAATGCTTAACAATGACTTGATGTCACCTGCTTTAGCTTGTTTGCAATCAAACACAAGTGTGTCTATATCAGACAGTCTTGGGTCATGATTTCAGTTTCTATCTGCAAGTTTTCATCCCTGACAGTACAGACAGCTACTTCTGGGGGCTGACTTGCAAAATATAAAGTGTGGTACTTGCCCTGAGTCATAAACGGAGCATGTCTTTCTTTCATTAAAGTCACTTGAACTTGGCAGTATTTCAACTATGTGAGTGAGTGAGTGAGTGAATGAGTGAGTGAGTGAGTGAGTGGGTGGGTGTTCGAGTGAGTGAGTGAGTGAGTGAGTGAGTGAGTGAGTGAGCGAGTGAGTGAGTGAGTGAGTGAGTGAGTGAGTACTGCTTAACGCTGCATCAGTCTTTAAATGAAAAGACCCACTTTTAACATCATGGTTACGACGTTGATCTCTTGAATTTCAATGCTTAATTTGATGCTTAACACAACCGACTTGATGTCACCTGCTTTAGCTTGTTTGCAATCAAACACAAGTGTGTCTATATCAGACAGTCTTGGGTCATGATTTCAGTTTCTATCTGCAAGTTTTCATCCCTGACAGTACAGACAGCTACTTCTGGGGGCTGACTTGCAAAATATAAAGTGACATAGAGTCATAAACAGCTGATGACGGCCTGTAAATAATAGAATCAGGGCCATACAATCCATTGAAAATAGAATCCATGCAGGTATGTCCCTGAAAGTACAGACAGCTACTTCTGAGCGCTGACTTGCAATATATAAACTGTGGCACTAGCCCAGAGTCATAAACGAAGCATGTCTTTCTTTCATTAAAGTCACTTGAACTTGGCAGTATTTCAGCTATGTGAGTGAGTGAGTGAGTGAATGAGTGAGTGAGTGAGTGGGTGGGTGTTCGAGTGAGTGAGTGAGTGAGTGAGTGAGTGAGTGAGTGGGTGTTCGAGTGAGTGAGTGAGTGAGTGAGTGAGTGAGTGAGTGAGCGAGCGAGTGAGTACTGCTTAACGCTGCATCAGTCTTTAAATGAAAAGACCCACTTTTAACATCATGGTTACGACGTTGATCTCTTGAATTTCAATGCTTAATTTGATGCTTAACACAACCGACTTGATATCACCTGCTTTAGCTTGTTTGCAATCAAACACAAGTGTGTCTATATCAGACAGTCTTGGGTCATGATTTCAGTTTCTATCTGCAAGTTTTCATCCCTGACAGTACAGACAGCTACTTCTGGGGGCTGACTTGCAAAATATAAAGTGACATAGAGTCATAAACAGCTGATGACGGCCTGTAAATAATAGAATCTGGGCCATACAATCCATTGAAAATAGAATCCATGCAGGTTTGTCACAACGATACCCAATCAACAAAGTCACCGAGACTAACATCCAATCTACTTGGTCCCCTCTTTCATGTCGAGTGAGTGAGTGAGTGAGTGAGTGAGTGAGTGAGTGTGTGAGTGGGTGAGTACTGCTTAACGCTGCATCAGTACAGGCAGTTGCTATAATATTTGTATACTCCCACTTTTAACATTACTGTAGGGCAACGACCCCTTGACTTTCATGCCTATATTGATGCATAAAGCTGACTTGGTTTCAAATGTTTTAGTTTGTTTGCAATCAAACACAAGTGTGTCTATATCAGACAGTCTTGGGTCATGATTTCAGTTTCTTTCTGCAAGTTTTCATCCCTGACAGTACAGCCAGCTACCTCTGGGGGCTGACTTGCAATAAGAAAAGGCTGTGTCGTTCTCCCAGTAAAGAAGCATGATGTATTCAGCAAACTCCTGTAAACCTTGACAAAACTACAACCAACTGTGTAAATGATTAAATGTGAGAGATGGTATCAGATTGGTCAGGAGGAGGGACATAGAAGGGACATAACTCGAAATAGCCACTGGTGGCGTTAAAATCAACCTATTCAAGTGAATATTGCTTAAAATCGCATCAGCAATTTGAGAGTTATTCACATTGAGTCTTATGACCAGTACAGCTTGCTGCTATAGTATTTGAATGAATGGAATCAGTGTTAACATTATCGTTACGACAACGACCCCTGGACTTTCATGTTTAATTTGATGCTCAATTTCGGACACCGCCTTGGTTTCAAATGTTTTAATTTGTCTGCAATCAAACACAAGTGTGTCTATATCAGACAGTCTTGGGTCATGATTTCAGTTTCTATCTGCAAGTTTTCATCCCTGACAGTACAGACAGCTACTTCTGGGGGCTGACTTGCAATATATAAACTGTGGTACTTGCCCAGAGTCATAAACGGAGCATGTCTTTCTTTCATTAAAGTCACTTGAACACTTGAACAGTATTCCAGCTATGTGAGTGAGTGAGTGAGTGAGTGAGTGAGTGAGTGAGTGGGTGGGTGGGTGTTCGAGTGAGTGAGTGAGTGAGTGAGTGAGTGAGTGAGTGAGTGAGTGAGTGAGTGAGTGAGTGAGTGAGTACTGCTTAACGCTGCATCAGTCTTTAAATGAAAAGACCCACTTTTAACATTATGGTTACGACGTTGATCTCTTGAATTTCAATGCTTAATTTGATGCTTAACACAACCAAAACTGGCTTGATGTCACCTACTTTAGCTTGTTTGCAATCAAACACAAGTGTGTCTATATCAGACAGTCTTGGGTCATGATTTCAGTTTCTATCTGCAAGTTTTCATCCCTGACAGTACAGACAGCTACCTCTGGGGGCTGACTTGCAATACATCATTGTGTTAAAAATTGTAAGATATACACTGATTTATATACCATGTATATGAACTGAAAGGGAGCTACATGACACTTTTTCATGGATAGCAACTTCTTTTATTCGGCGAGTGAGTGAGTTGGGTTTAACGCCGATTTTAACAGTATTCCAGTTATATCGCGGCTTGTCAGCCTAAGTTTGGAGGAAAGCCCAAAACGATGCAGGTCTCAGACATTTACCACTTCGGTGAAACCCACGAGCTCGGGTATGGTGCTGACATAATCGGGGCGAACCAGGATTCAAACCCACAATCATAGGTTTCTGATGTGCCAAAGGGACGCAACTCTGCACAGTGAATCACGGCGCCTTAGACCACTGGGCCATCTTGCTCCTTCATCACCTTGCTCAAATTACAATTGCTGTCCAAAGGGTAAAAAAAGTGTCATGAATTCATGTACTCCCAACGTCTAAATGCCTGTCAAAGACTTGAAAGGGAATGAATGCAATGGAAAAGTCCAAATATTCTCACCTGAAAACAAAACATTGATGAACACATGACTTTCTAACAGTAGATGTAAATGACAGGATATATACATGTTCTTAATCTGTGTCAAGATGGCAGTGTAAACAAACAAACAAACAAACAAACAAACAAAAAGATGGCAGTACCTCCAATCTTCCCAGAATCCTCATCTTCATCACTGATTTCTGGGTCATCAAACTTTTCAATCTCGGACAGTGACTGACCGTAGTGGGTCAATTCTTCATCGTCATTCAAGTTAAACTTATTTCCACCTGTGTGTTTCTGGAAAAAAAAATTCAGGACATAACAAAAATCATTAGCATGATTAGGAGCCTCATTTCATTTTCTCCATGCTTACCGCTTGGGCCATTCATGTTCAACTATTAGAAAAACAATTACTGAAAATCTGTAAAATCATCCAGTTTGATACAGTTTAGCATCATCTCTACCAGTTGTGGGATGATAGACAGATGTATCGGTGGATCATCGGATCACAATCTCACAATAAGCAAAAAACATTGATTCTTACCAAAAATGTAATCTTTCATAAATGTCACACTAAACACTAAACACTAATCACTTGTGAAATGAGTAGTGTAAACATAAATATATTCATCCATTGCGCTGTACCTGACACTGCCAACTTTAAATCGTCAGTGGGCCAGGTATTTGGCCATCCTGTCTATGAACAATGGGGCTTACACATCACAGATAAGAGCACATGCAAGTATCGTGATACATATCGGATCACACAGTTGGTGTATCATCCCAGCACTAACCTCTACCAGTGTACATTTCAAAACGATTCAAAATGAACTTAATTGGTACAAAATCTGCACTATTTTCAGAGACTCAGAGGGACCAGGTGTGTGGCAAACTCTATCTGAGTTTTGACATAACTGCTTCAATAAATACAACATTAACCCAATAAAAATTCACCAATAAATAATCTACCTACCTCTCTCTCTATGGCATATCTCTTCAACATCTTGTCCTCCACACTGAGGCTGGTGTCATTCTCCCCAAACCGCCGATCCACCAACTTGTTAGCCTTGAATCGTTGTTCATATTCCTGTAGCAGTGTCTCCTTGCGCTGAAAATAGTCAGCCCCAGGTGTTCAGAGAAAATAGTCCTTCCTTCAATGGACCTTGACTTTTCCCATTCATGGTGCTTATGTTTCAATATTTGAGGAGTTTTGTTTTTGTTTGTTTGTTGTTGTTTAACGCGCACTCTGCAATATTCCAGCTATATGACGGCAGTCTGTAAATGATCAAATCTGGACCAGACAATCCAGTGATGGACATCATGAGCATCGATCCACGCAATCAGGATACGATGACATGCATCAGCCAAGTCAACGAGGCTGGCCACCCGATCCCGTTAGTCACCTCTTAAGACAAGCATAGTCGCTTTTTACAGCAAGCATAGACCTGCTGAAGACCTATTATTTGAATTGAGGTAAAATAGGGTTTACTGGTGTGTTCAAGATTTTGCATTTACATGCTTGCAAGTGTGTGGCTGCATGTACTAGGCCAAAATAATGTCAATAATAAACTGCTAGCCTACTGAGATACCATGCCACAGTTTACATGGATACCCCACTCAAACACAGTATACAGACTCCGAAATGACCAGTTTTTTTTTATCCCGTTAATACCGAGTCAACGTGCCAAACCACCCAATTGCGTTAGTCACCCTTAACGACAAGTATGGGTTTGTGGATTATTAACTCTCACCCAGATCTTATCGGATACCCACTTGTTACCTACTTATGACCAATGAACCAGAACAAAACAGACCAAATAAACAAGGAATCTACGAGCATGGGTAGGGTGAAAACATACCAAGAAACATAAACAGGGCAAATCTTGGACTCAAGGCTACCGATCACAGTCTGTGCCAAACACTTTGAGTCTACTAACCTGAACATTGGTAATTTTAAGTAGATTTTAGTGTTATAATTATTATTAATATGGGAGGGATGGTCGGGTAGACTAGTGGTTAAAGCGTTCGCTCGTCACGCCGAAGACCCAGGTTCAATTCCCGACATGGGTACAATGTGTGAAGCCCATTTCTGGTGTCCCCCGCCGTGATATTGCTGGAATATTGCTAAATGCGGTGTAAAACCATACTCACTCACTCACTCACTATTAATATTGGCAGTTATTAGATGAGCCCAACAGGCTTCTACTGGACTTTGGCTTCGGACCAGCTGCTAAAATCACAGTCTGTGATCATATGTATTTTGCCTGCCAAATTGTGGCATCAAAGGCACTTTGTCCACCTGTGCCTGACCCGTGAAGATCCAGGGTAGAATAGGTCTTCAGCAACCCATGCTTGCCGTCAAAGGCGATTATGCTTGTCGTAAGATGCGACTAATGGGATAGGATGGTCAGGCTCACTGACTTAGTTGATGCATGTCATTGTAGCCCGATTGTGTGGATAGATGCTCACGATGTCAATCATTGGGTTGTCTGGTCTGGACTCGATTATTTACAGACACCCGTTATATAACTGGAATATTGCTCAGTGTGGCGTTAAACCACCAAAAAAAACCACCCGTGCCTAGAGCTGGCTAAAAAGGTCGATAATCAGAATTGTCGTCAATGGGAAGAAATATTAACGATTATTGAAATGAAATTGTTGTCATTGATAATAACTTACATAAACTATTGTGATGAAATGAAGTTTAGATTTACTGAATTAGAATTGTTATTGTCAATGACATGTCATTTGACGAAGGCTATCTCAATATATCTCAATGCATATATGTGTCACTGCTCAACAATGGTGTGAAATATGTTGATTTTTTGGGGGGACTTTCTTGCATATTTGCTTAAAGTTACTTTTCCGATATTTATCAAAATTGATCGATATTTAGTTAGCGATTAGCGATCTCTATAATCAATATCGACAGCCAGCCCCACCTGTGCCCCGACAACCATGACAACCAGTACAGTACAACATGTAATCAAGTATGTCAGGATTCTCATGTGGACAAAAAGGGCCAAATGTGTATTGTTATTCAACGTCACACTTTACAATATTCCAGCCACATGACAGCAGCCTGTAAATAACCAACACTGAACCAGACAACCCAGTGATTGATATCATGAGCAATGATCCAAATCATCAGGGTTCAATTATACACTATCGATCAAATTACAGAGTGATCACTCAATCCATTTCGTCTCCTCGCACAACAAATATAGGTTGCTGAGGACACTCTAACCCAGAATCCTCACAGCTTGTCAGTGTCATACCTGTGCTCGCCCAAAATGGTAAATTCCAAAGACAAGTATCACTTCAGGCTTTTCTCCCACATCAAACTGATACGCCATAGTATACCGTATTCGACATAATAAGTGCCCAGGGCGCTCTCAAAATTAGAAATGGGGGCTCTTATTAGAATATACTTTTGGTGAAAAACAACAGAGTTGAAAGATTCGTGGTTTATGCTGACAGCCTGAAATGTTTATATACGACAGATATATTTTTCCAGAATTTAATTTCCCAATTTTAAGGGTGCATATAACATATGTATTATACGAGAATAAATACGTCTTATGTACATTGATCAATCGGAAGGGGTGCTAATTGGGATTGTACACTAGCCAATATATTAGCAAATATCGCCATGGGCGCTTATTGGAGCGGGGCGCTTATTACGTCGAATACAGTAATTGAAATACTGGTCAAAGTGGAGCTAATCAAAACCAAACTCCCTCACTCACATTGCTCTCAGCAAAAACTAATGTTCGGCTTTCTTACCAGAACAGAACATTTTGCTCGATTTTTTACACATTTTTCTCCTAATTTGACCGTTTATTATTTTTCTTATGACAATTTTTTCATGTCATTCGATAACTAGTAGGATAATCAATAACTGTACTTAATTTTGTTTTATTATTTTCACAAATAACGCTTGTAGAGACATTTTTGTGCAACATGCAGAAATCCATGGTCGACTGACAGACCGTCATGCATACGAGTGACCCCTCTCAGGTGGTCACTTGTACGCGAGACGGGAGAGCCGTCTCGCGTACACGTTACGTCCTCTACTGCTTACCCTTTTGTTAGCCTTCGACCGGGATACGCCTGGTAAGCCTCGGTCATGTTTAGCAACCTTTCGTCCCAGTACTTGGTGCTTTTGGCGATTTACTTTCACTTCAAATGGGTTAGTTTTCTTTTGTCCATCTGTCTTCTTACTTCTCACTTTATCAGCTATAAATCTTTTTTTCTTGGCCATTTTGAAAAACTAAAGTGAAGAGTCTGTAAAAAGAAGATTGCTACATTATGTACATGAACCACATGATGAAACTGCATGATATGAAACTAATATGAAACTAATATGAAACGATGTACGGGGTGAAGTGGGGCTTTACTATCTCAAATATATTGGTTGGGCAATAATGCAGTTTAATGCACAGCCCGAGCTCTACCATCCACTCAAATACCGCACTATAGTGCTCCCGCTGTCTTGCAATACCTTTACCATGCCTCACTCTCCAGTGACTCTCGCTTCATGATCCAACACCCGTTTTCGGTCTTAGGGAAAAATAGGGAAACATAAACAATGGCGGGTGTGGTTTCAAGAAAAGATTAATGGGAGATCGGACAGTGACGTCACATGCATGCGCAATTCATTGTTTTCTGAATTACGCAAACTTGTTAATGGGGTGCTAATGACCCGTTAAACGAGCACTGATTACATGTGATAGCGAGCGTGGTCCAGTGGTAGAGCGTCGGCTAATTAACGCAATAATTAGCTAAGCCAGTGGGCCGGCGAAACGCGTTCGAGCCCCCGCCGCGCTAATTGTATCTGAAAAGGTGCGCCTGGTAAAGTGCACTACTCCCATTGGTTGTAAATAGACAGCTATGAATCACTTGTAAAGTAATAAACCTCGTCACAGTCACATGACCATACTGGCTGTATGTATACGTGTTTACATGGCTCACCACTGCCGTGCTTTCTGGGATATATAGCAACCTCGAGTCGATAACGGGATGGAGCATTCGAGGATACAAACATGTACATGTCCTACATCTAAATTCTTCCCACTTCCTCTACGGTACCTATATATCCAAACTAGTCAAGCTACAGCTTGAGACTCATCACTAATGAATAGCATCAACAGTGCTGATACCTCATCAGTCCAAGCTCATAAGAAAAAGAAACAATATTTCACATAATGTACATTTTGTGTTTTTTGGACATCACCTAACAAAAACACTACAACCAATTCTCCAGACTGACATTACCAAATGTGTTATGAAGACGTCTTGGATAAGCAACTAGCAGTATGGCATCATTGACGATATAATCCAAACTCGCACATGTTCATGGGCGCAGCCATTATTCTCGTTTAGAACGAGATTTCACACAAAAATTACACTAAATACTCAAACAAAATATTTTTACTTGACTCAATACATAATGCGTGTGATAACATGTATAATGGCATGATAACGTTTTTTTCAATCTGAGACTGACGAGAATAAGGCTAATAAATATCAACAACCTGTAGGGTCACGTGATGCATTACGATAGTTCGCTCAATGTCTACCAGAAATGTTTCCACGACCGACCAGTATCAGAATGGCCTCAGCGGCGAAGGTGGTGTTGTTAGCCTGCGGATCTTTCAATCCCGTTACTAATATGCATCTCAGGATGTTCGGTAATTATTAGTTTTGTTTGGAAAAAAATCAGATTGGCCGGAACGCACAGTTACATTTTTGTTGGTTATGATTATTTTAAGACCTTAGATAATTAGTTACGTATTGTCTGACATAACGGCATAAGTAGGTATACTTCCATGGCTTGACAACTATTGCAAACATTCAACATTAAATGCCTTTTCTAATTTGTTTATTTAACATATGAACATTTTGATATTTAATGATGTCTAGAAGTGATAACGTTTATTACTTTTTTTTATTACAGAGGGTACAAGATATTTTATAACTTTTAGGCAAATGTACATAATTTAGTTGTGTCGTTGAAAAACATACAATGATAAATGTCAGTCACACAGGCGAGTAAACTGGTTGATTGTTGTCATTTCAGAGATAGCTCGAGACAGCCTGCAGAGGACAGGGCGATACACGGTGGTAGAGGGTATCATATCTCCCGTCAGTGATAACTATGGCAAGAAGGTGAGCAAGACATGAATCTTTAGTCTATTTTCTGTAAAAAGTCTTTAAGTTTTTTATTGTCAAACCTTTTTGTCTGTGTTCAAAGATTTTATCTTCGGTAGTTGGTATTAAATTGTGAAAAAAACCACATAGATTTCAGATAATAAAGTTTTATGAATACCGTATTCAACGTAATAAGCGCCCCGCTCTAATAAGCGCCCACGGCGACATTTGCTAAGATATTGGCTAGTGAACAATCCCAATTAGCACCCCTTCCGATTGATCAATGTACACAAGACTTATTTATTCGCGTTTAATACGCACTTGTGTGTTATACGCACCCTTAATTATGGGCATTTAATTTTGGAAAAATATATCTGTCGTACATAAACATTTCAGGCCATGAAATGTATCTTTCAACTCTGTTTTTTAAAATAATATTCTAATAAGAGCCCCCTATTTCTAATTTTGAGAGCGCCCTGGGCGCTTATTACGTCGAATACGGTATGTAATATGTTGCCATATTTGCCATGTTTGTTGTGTTATCAGATAACCTTTCATGTTGTTTAGCTGTTGAATGCACAGTTCTTTAATTGTGAACCTATAAGTTTGCTTTCTTTCAATTGAAAACATCACTTTTTAGATTTGATTTTTTTTTTCATTTTTTTGTGAATTTGAAAAGGAATTATCTTTCTATTCATTGGGACAATTTGCAGTCATTGCAAGTTCGAGTATTTCAAAATTCTTGTTCTTTGTCAGGTAATTTTAGGATGCAATCTAGCCACATGATCTGGCAGTTAGTGATTTCCTATTTACACAAAGACAATATCTTACTTCCATATGTGGTACTGGTATCAATGTCTGGGCTGGGATGGGAGACTGGCCAAACAAGCATAATCTCTCTTATCAGTATTTAACAGTATAAACCTTTGACTTCAGGACCTCCTGTCTGCCAAACACAGGATCGCCATGTTGAAACTGGCGTTGAAGAGCCTGGAATGGGTCAGGTGAGTGTCTGGTTGCCATAGTGACAGAGATCAGCAATGTTTGTTAAGATTAGTCTTGTTGGTGGTAGACTCTAGTCATCTGCTGTTTTCATGCATATAGGCATTAGTCTATTTTTATCCATGTATTTTATTGTTACATGTGTAAACAGTCTTTACAGTTGTATGTCTACACTAGTAAATACATGAGAGAGTAGATCACAAACAAGTTATCATTTTTTTCACATTCTCTCCTTTACTTATTTTGTTTTGCTTGTCAGCATTTTTTCTAAAACTTAATATCTTTGACTGAGAAAGAGTAAATTGTGAAAAGATGGCTTAAGACAGATTTCAGCATCAACTTGCTCATCATGCTCATAAGAATAAATACAGCAACCGCCTTATTGCCATCATGAGGGATACTTCTAGGGTGGGGCCTTGTGCTTTTAGCCCCTAAGTTTGAAAAAAAGGCCCCATTTTCAAATACAATGAGGCATTTTAACATTGTGCTGTATGGGCGTACCTCCGGAATGCTTGAAATTTTCACAGAAAGGGCCCATGTAAAAAAAGTTCTTTGAGTGAACCCTGCATTGTGGTTAAAGTGAGTGACTGAGTATGGTTTTACGCCGCTTTTAGCAATATTCCAGCAATATCTCAGCGGGGGACACCAGAAATGGGCTTTACACATTGTGCCCTTGTGGGGAATCGAACCCGGGTCTTCGGCGTGACGAGCGAACGCTTTAACCACTAGGCTACCCGACCGCCCGCATTGTGGTTAAACGATTGGCCTACTTCCCGATATGAACCAATCAGACACACGCTTTAAAAGTTCTGAAACAAAGGCTGTTGATGGAGCTGTGGCCTCCCCTTTCAGAGAAGAACTGGTATGTCTAACATGCTGACCAGCTGCATTTCTCAATGCCTCTTGAAAATATCTTTTATGACCCATTACTCCTGCATTGGTAATCTGTGTGTAATGCAGTAATTTATTTGGAAAGTATACCGTATTCAATGTAGTAAGAGCCTGGCTCGAATAAGCGCCCACGACGAAATTTGCTAATATATTGGCTAGTGAACATTCCCAATCAGCACCCCTTACAACTGATCAATGTACACAAAGACTTATTTATTCGTGTATTATATGCACCCATATGTTATATGCACCCTTAATTACGGGCAATAAAATTCTGGAAAAATATGTCTGTCGTGTATAATACCCACAGACTTTTCTTTTGTATCATTTCAGGCTGTCAGCATAAACCACAAAATTTACGATTTTTCAACTCTTGTGGGTTTTTTTTCACCAAAGTTATATTCTAATAAGAGCCCAATATTTCTAATTTTGAGTGCGCCCTGGGTGCTTATTACGTCAAATACAGTTTATATTTATTGACTGCCATCAGTCGTAAGCATCTTCCTCAGAAACCAATGAAGCTGAATTTCACAAACTTGTTCCCACCAGTTTGTTCAAGAGGTTCAAATCTGATTTTCATTATGGTTATATTCAAAAAACAAGTTATGGCCATTCCTAAGTCATTTGTGTACATTTGTGAGGCTGAATATATATGATCTGTTTTTTGTGATACTTTGATATTGACCTTGATTTGACCATTGCATTTTGACCATACTGAAAGCTCATTACTCTACTTAACCCCTTTTCATCCCCGCTGCAAATATTGCAGGGGGGATGTGGTCATCATCTGGTCTGTCTGTCTGTCCATATTTTGTTTTCAGAAAATAACTTGAAAACCTTAAAAAGATTTTTCATCTGTATTGACCAGAGGTTGAAATTTTGCCTTTTGCTATTGTAGGGGCTGGCCAGATTTGTCGTCTACTGATTACCCTTGTTTCAAATGTCATGAAATTTGTTATTTGTGTATTTAGTAGTGGGTCTTAACACATTGTTCCAGAGCTACAGATAAGCAGCGTATCTGCATAAAATACCCCTTACCACCACCACCAACCCCCCCCCACAAAAAAACAACAAAACAAAACAACCATTTAAAAGATAAACTAAATGATCTGTGGTGCGGAAGCCATTTTTTCAAAGAGAGTATTGTCAAATACCTGGCACACTGATGATTTACAGTTGGCAGTGTCAAGCATGGCACAATGAATGAACATATTTATTACGAATTTGTGTATGGTGTAACGTTTATTAAAAAATACATTTATGGTAAGAATCAATACATTTTACTTATTGTGATCCATATTTGTTTCAAGAAGTAAAAAATCGTGATCACTGATGCATCGGTGTATCGTTCCACAACTAATACTACCCCAGTGTGATGTACTGACACCTGCAGTTGTTGCATGGCCCTGATTATGTTTCTACGCTCATCAGCCCCGTACCTGTGCTTGTGGGTTTCACCAAAGTGGTAAACATCTGAGACCTGCATCACTTCAGGATTTATGTTCACACCAAACTGACACACCAGTGACACCACCATACAAGTAAAATACCGTTCTAAGCCCATTCACTGCACTTGTTGCTTTTTGGTGGTGCAGGGGCCCAGTGGTCTGACACTGTGGATTAAGCTTGTAGGTTTGAATCCCAATTTGGCCTTGTTCCTGGGCCTGTCAACACCATCGTCATCTGTGACCCTGACAGGATAACCCTGATAGACAGTTCTAAGCAAGACAAGTTCACTCACATAGTCACAATAGAAGAGAAGAGAGTGAGTGTTGATTTACGCCACAGTAGTCAATCATGGTGGTTGGTAAAGTCCCAGCCAAGCTAACCTGTAGTTGACTCCATGACTGCTGATGACACACAATTTACACATTGTGATCTCCCAACACTCATTTCACTGTTTATAGTCCTAATATTGGTGACTCATGAAGAATAACAGGCCGCATATATAAATATTTTTTAGATCCTTGACAGTGGTAGAAACTAACAGTTTTACTGTAGCCCACTAATCCTTATGATGATAACCATGATAACATATATCAAAACCCTTTAAAATGGCAAAATTCTACCGTCCTTATGATACCTTAACTATTGTGCAGTTTGGCAGACTACAGGACTAGTGCCAATTTCTGACACAGCTTTGATGAACTATTTTATGTGATGTCAGTGATAAATGTTCTTTTACCCAGGTATTCAGGATAATCATGAAAAATGCACATACAAACTTGCTTCACATGCCGATATCACACTGTGGTGGTTGAAATAAATAACTGGGATTCAGAAAATGTTATCAGTCTCAATCAAAACAGAGGGGGCAAACTTCCTAACATATGTTATCAAGTTTATGAAGAAATGACATTCACTGAATTTGAAGATCAAAACTATTCCAAGGGGAAAACTTTAATATATCTAAGGGACTGTCCTGTAGCACACTGTGTCCCTACAAAGTTTGAAACAATCTTAAAGACATTCTGGATGACTTCTGTGAAGATCCGGGAAAGAATAGGTCTTCAGCAACCCATGCTTGCCGTAAGAGGCGACTATGCTTGTCGTGATAGGCAACTAACGGGATCGGTAGGTCAGGCTCTCTGACTTGGCTGATGCATGTCATCGTATCCCAATTGCGTGGATCGATGCTCATGATATCAATCACTGGATTGTCTGGTCCAGACTCGATTATTTACAGACTGTCGTCATATAGCTGGAATATTGCTGTGTGCCGGGTTAAACAACAAACCAACCAACCAACTTCTTCAGAGCTCCAGATAAGATGCGTATCTGCGTAAAATACGTATCAGAAATGCAGAAATATGCAGTAAAATAAAATCCAAGCATATCAAATACGCAGCGAACATTACAGATACGCTACAAAAATAAAACTTGTGCGTATCATCAAAATATTGTGAAGTAACCCTGCGTATTCGATTTGCAAATCAGCAACTTATTTTGAAATTATAAACGGGCATTCCGTCAACCTTGCCAAACTCCACGATGACAGTTACATCATGATCATTTGCCATCACACTTTCTTGTGGAAGTATCGTGGTATTTTTGAGTCCTATAAAGCTCTCGAACCCACATGACACCAGTTTGCAGGGACTAGATGAACAGTGTTTTTAAATATTTAACTTAAATACCCACATGTGTAAAAACTAGTGGGTAACAGAAATTTGAATACCCAGATAGAATTACTGATACCCATTGATTTTAAAATGCATGGGTAAAATACCAACAACATCAAAAGCTTATCTGGAGCTCTGTTCTGTCTGTCACAGTAACTGTGTGATTGGCATTCTAGAAGTTGGTGAATTAGTAAGAAAACGTACAACTTCTGGTTTAGTGCATATAGTGACTTTTGGATGTAGGTTCTTACATCGTTTATTAAGTTTGATATTATCAAGCTTGATAATGGTGTAAGAATCTACATCAATACGTTGCTATATGCAATAAACCAGACGTTATTATCCATAAAGTTGTACGTTTTCTTGTCTGACACAGTGTGAGGTTTTTGCATGGAAACTGTTTAGTTAGCTAATTACCAATGGAATGGCAACCTGACCTAGACTAGACACAATCCTAGTTGCACAGACGCTACGGATAAGTTTCCTTTCATACATTACCAATCAATCAGTCTGCTGTCTGTTTGAAATATTAAGCTGGTCTCACCATATGCACGGCTTCGTTTTCCTTAAAGGGCAAGTTCACACGGAAATTAACCTATTTTTCTTGTACTTTTTCCACATTAAAAATGTTAACCTAGAAGTGTCATAGACAAAAATATAAAAATATCACAATTAATTAACATATTTTTCGCATTAAAACGATTTATATTTTTCACATTTACCAAGTGTTCTATTTCCACAACAAAAACACCATGGCTTATGCCCCTTGCAATATGACGTCATTGGTGCCAATTGATAAACATTATGACGTCATCATGCTTTGTTAGAGCCGCTTCACGTGGTGTAGGTCTAGATGTGTGATTCTAGCGTCTCAGATGCCGGCCAGCATAGTGTTATGCTGAGTCACCACTGCGCCGGAGTGTGTCGTAGGCCATGTTGTTTTACCGCAAACTGGTACTTGATATCTTTTGCGTTGAGAATAGACAGGGACCCAGTTGAATTGGCACCAATTACGTCATAATCTAAGGTAGATAACTCAGGCCTGTTTAGCTCGAAAAACGAAGGCCTCATAACGGCATATCATTTTCACACTATTGTGAGCTTCCTACTTTCACTGTGAAAAAAATGATCGTATATTTTCAAACACAGATACTAATTAATTCTAAAATTGCGTTTTGTTTAGAAAAAGAAAGAAAGTGATTTTTGCGTGTACACTTCCCCTTTAAGGTTCCACAACTCAAGATAAGTTCGGTTTGTGTAGATATGCACACGCAGTCACCATAACCCAATTAACATTGAGTTTGACTTGCTTGTGTACAAATTAGGGCTGAGACAAGTCCAAATTTACTACCCGGCTACCCATCCCCCTATTACCCGACCCTACCCTGGTAACCACTGTCTCAAAATGTCTGATTGGGAACAATTTTAGCATAGCCCTGGCAGAACATATTCAGATACATGTATTAAACAATCTGGTCATTCATACACTGAAGTTGAATTAAGTTACATCTTTATTCAACCACATGAAAAATCAGAAGGAATTGGTGCATAGCCTGAAAGAAATGTGAACATTAGTGACCTGTAGTGTAACCATAGAATTCGAGATAATTTTTGTCATTAAACAATATATCACGGGACTAATAGAGTTCTAGATAGTTTTTGTCATTAAACAATATATCACGTAACTAACCACGGGTCCAGGTAGTCCTGTGGGTACCCGGGTCCTACTCAGTACTCACCCGACCCGGGTACCCGAGTTACCCATCCCAGCCCTAGCACAAATACACATGGAAATATTAGAACACCAGTCAGAGCTCCAGATAAGCTTTTGGTGTTGTGGGTATTTTACCCATGCATTTTAAAATCATTGGGTATCAGTAATTCTATCTAGGTATTCAAATTTCTGTTACCCACTAGTTTTTACACATGTGGGTATTTAAGTTAAATATTTAAAAACACTGTTCATCTAGTCCCTGCAAACTGGTGTCGTGTGGGTTCGAGAACTTTATAGGACTCAAAAATACCACGATACTTCCACAAGAAAGTGTGATGGCAAATGATCATGATGTAACTGTCATTGTGGAGTTTGGCAAGGTTGACGGAATGCCCGTTTATAATTTCAAAATAAGTTGCTGATTTGCTAATCGAATTCGCAGGGTTACATCACAATATTTTGATGATACGCACAAGTTTTATGCGTATTTGATACGCTTGGATTTGATTTTACTGAGTATTTCTGTATTTCTTATGCGTATTTTACGCAGATAAGCAGTTTATCTGGAGCTCTGCCAGTAGTATCACATCACTGTGTTTACCTACCAAGCCTACTGTCGCCTTTTCAGCTTGCATGCCTGTGTATATCTACCGATCTCTATTTACATGGGTAGGTGAAAGAGATCTGACACAACCAAAAACTTGCATAAAAAACATTCTCAACACGGAAATGATTTCTTTGTCCAAAGCTGGCTGCTGTGCCTTTCAAGCAGGGATTGATTTCGCTGTATCTAACAGGGTAGAAACAAACATTTTTAGTCTACTAGTCCTTAAAATGATAAGATATAGCAAAACCCTTAAAAAGGACAAATTTCTACTAGTCCTCATGATACCTTTACTATTGGCCAGTTTGGCAAGGACTACAGGACTAGTGTGAATTTCTAACGCTGTCCAAGCTGCACCAGTGCAGGTAACTTTAATTGTCAGGATGCACCCAGTGCAGGTAACATTTCCCACCACACTGGTTATATTTGATAAAAGTGGAAAAATGAATTCTTTTAGAGTTGGCTGCACATCTTTTTGAAGCCAGGAAACCAAAGAAATGTTTGGAATAGAGAGGTGGTCTGAATGCAGTGAACATGCAGAACTAATTCTTCACAATTACCACTAGAATAGTGGGTTGTTTCACGTGAGGTTACAATCACATCAAACAGACACTTTGAAACTTCTTTTTAAGGTTGTTTACTGGAATATATGCAGATTTACCCAAGATAAAATACTGGAGCACATTCTCAAGTTTTTGTTCTCTTTGAATTTATTTGTTATTCAAAGTAACTGAAAATACAGTGTTTCAATTTATAATAAACTGGTGCAGCCAGTATTTTGGTTGTGCAGCCCGATTAATTTACCTGGTGCAGGTGGTAAAACAGAATGTAATTGTAGCCGGACTGATGGAATAGAGGCATCATGTATATATGAACTCTAAGTGAAAAATGCAAAAAAGTGTCACATCTCACTTACTGTGTCATGAGCTCTTGTGAGCTTATGCTCACAACAGAGGCTGAACATAATGTTGATATATCATGTAAGAAATAAACGAGTCTTGGTTGTTGTTTATCGTACAAAAACACTGCAGGGAGAATAAACCACGAGGGACTGTGTTTGATTCTTATATATGTTCTCTTTTGAGACGTTTCACTGATTTTTGCCATACTTATGCAGGAATACATCATGGGTAGAAAATAACAGCCCACCAGTCCTTATTATGATAACACCTAGCAAAACACTTAAAAATGGCAAATTTCCACTAGTTCCTTATGATACCTTAACTATTGGCCAGTTTGGCAAGGACTACAGGACTAGTGTGAATTTCTAACACTGATACATGTTCATTAATTGAAAGAGAAGATGGTTGTAGTCAGTCATCTGACGTCTGGTAACTTTCATGCCAATGTTTCAGTTTGTCCCATAACAATTCCCATTTCCACTGGGCGACAAACGGCCTTGTCCTGCTGCATGTTTTGCAATGTTGGTTTTCATAATGTTTCAGCTCAGAAAAAGTAAAAAAAAGCATCTCACTGTTGAGTTGACATGGAAATATGATGGTTTGATTATGATAAAAACTCTTATAGAGACACATTAACAGGGTTAGAAATTGGCACTAGTCCTATAGTCCTTGCCAATCTGCCCAATAGTTAAGGTATCATAAGGGCTAGTAGATATTAGCCATTTTTAAGGATTTTGCTATATATTATCATTATAAGGACTAGTCGACCAAATATTAGTTTTTACCTCTAATTAACAATTTAAGACCCAGGATCACTTTAGTTTGAATGGTTTCTGAGCTAATCAGATTCAGTTCTTTGTTGTATCAGGGATGGCGATTGTGGGCATCGTGTTATAAATCATACTTGTAAGCAGAAATACGTAAATCAATAATAATCTATTTTCCTGCAGACTGGTTAACATGGTGGTGTGGGGTTGGGGCAAGGTGGCCTTGATGGAAATACAATTGGTGGGAATGGACATCGTTCTTCATTGGACGCTTCTACAAATGACTGCCATTATATCGGCGGTGAAGACCGCAGTTTAATTATAGAAAGCCGAGTCTGGTCGCTGACCAATGTCCAGCTAATCTGGACGTAGTCAAAATCAATCAGGGAGGAGAGAAAAATCGATAATTTGGCAAGGAGAAATTCACACTTTGTGATTTGTTGCCTGAATACACTCAAACACTTGATGGGGATATCACTCAGGAAGGTATTGTTCCTGTAGAAATTGCAAAATGTCACGCTTGTGTAAAGAGATGACAAGAATGGGGATCAGGTGGCCATTATGGCAGCAGAGTATATAAGTGAGTGAGTGTATTAGGTTTAATGCTGGCATCTAAGTTTATATTATGTCTTTTTGCTTTGCAATTGTTACCGTGGGAGGAATGTCAGAAGTGATACAGATCATTGACATTTACTACTTTTATGAACCACAGAAACGGGTATAGTGCTATCATATTCAGATAGTCTGGGATACAAACCCAAGATGATCCTGTCGTGCCTAAGGGATGCAACTCTGCAAGGTGAATTGAAACACCTCAGACCGCTTGGCCAACCGTGTACCCTGTACAAGTTATAATGATGAATCTGATTGTTTTTCAATTCATTAAATACACAAGTTGCCAAGTGGCACTTTGATCAAATACCTTTACTATTTAACTTTGTTTTGTTCAGGTATATGTTCTTGAAATACATGTTGAGGAAGCAAAGAAAGCTGACACCTCCGTTCTGTCATGATGGATGAAAGGAAGACTGACTTGTATACAGATAGTCTGTCAAGACCTAGGTCAGAATAGGTCTTCAGCCACCCATGCTTGCCGCAAAAGGCGAATATGCTTGTCCGAAGAGTTGACTAATGGGATCGGGTGGTCAGGCTCGCTGACATGGTTGTTCAAATTTTGTGGATCGATGCTCATAATGTCAATCACTGGATTATTTGGACCAGGCAATTGGGATACAATCACCTGTATCAACCAAGTCAGCAAGCCTGACCACCCAATCCCATTAGTTGCCCCTTACGACAAGCATAGTCGCTTTTTACAGCAAGCATGGGTTGCTTAAGACCTATTCTACCCTGGATCTTCACAGGTCTTGTAATGATGCATAAACCCCAAAACCTATTTGAGCCTTGGAGAAGTTGGGATTAACTTGCACTTGCAGTTGTTCAGATTGGTTCAGATGGGCCCAGATTCAAAGCATGGACAGTGCTATCCTAACAAATCTTTTTACAAATGATAATGATACAGAAGAAGGAACGGTCTAGATTGTTCAAATGGCATGTGTCTCCAGCAAAATCACCAACCCCTGAATACTGGAAAAATTATTATAAACATGGAAAATTTTGTAGCTTAGATAAGCATGATAAGATCTATGGGAAAATCAAAATAATGGCTTTCTTCAACATGTTCAAAGGCTTATCCATACCAATTTACAGTGGCCATTGGCAACCTTTTGCTAGATGTTGATGTTATAGTATGCCCCAGTGTTGAGAAAATGACATTACCAGTATGAGTTGCCAGGATAATGTCGAGATGAAGAAGACATTACTGGATGAATGTCAGGGATGGAGGTCAGTCTCACTTCATGGAAGCAGAAAAGAAGGACACCAAATAGGATTACTTTCCTTGTGAAGGAAACCTCAAAGCAGACATAATTGAGTTTCAGCATCACCATGATGTGCTTAGGGGAAACTGTGGAACGTTGCCAGGGGAGGGGAACATATGTGTGAAAATCTGGAGAGATGGTGTTGAGCAACTCTAAAGTTTGCTTTCTCTCAATGAGGTGAGGTGAGGTGAAATTGGGTTTAACGTCGCGTCCAAGATTATTGCACTTATATAGCGACGTGCATGTACGTGTGTGTGTTTGTGTGGCTGCTTGTACTAGTCCGGACTGATGCTGATTTATAGTGCTAGCTCACTGAGATACCATGCCGCAGTTTAACATGAATACCCCGCTCAGACACAGTATACTGACTCCGAGCCGACAAGTCCTTGTTTTAGCCGCCAAATGCCGAGTTTCAGACAGGGTTACAACAAATACCATCTTTCAACGTCTTTTGGTATGACGCGGCCGGGGATTGAACCCCGGACCTTCCGCTCTCTGGGCGGACGCTCTACCACTAGACCAAGGAGGCGGTCTTCTCTCAATGAGGGGCTGTGGGGTAGCCAAGTGGTTAATGTTTCAGTTTGTTATGCCACAGAGCCCAGGTTTCATTCCCTACATGGGTGTAATGTGGGAAGCCCATTCTCTAGTATCCGCCAACAATTTGGCTGGCATTTTGCCAAAAGCTTGGGGATTCCGATATTTCTGCTGGTCTTAAGGGGGAGACTGGAAACAGCTCGTGGTCAGACTCCGTGGCATGGTTGATAAGGTGTGAACGTGCCCCAATGGCATTATTTGTTGCTCATAATATCAATCACTGGTGCTGTCTTGCTTATGTTCCATGCTGCTGTCATATGGCTGATGTACTGTTGAGTTAGTGTTAAACAGCAAACAAGTGCTATATTCAGCAAAAGATGTGAACTATTCATAGTTCAAATGTTGCTGAAACTGAATAAGAAAAATATTAATAAAATAGTTACTAGGTAGTTATTTGCCCCTTTTACGCTGCTGTTTTCTGTAAATAAATGTTTCCACGAGAAAAAGACGGTCATGTAAGTTTTGGTCTTAGAAGTTGGTGCTAAAACAGATTACCTACAGGTTTATCTAGAAGTTGGCCAGGAAGCACTTATTGGGGCAGGGCTCTTAATACGGTGAATACGGTGATATGCTTACTCACCTCAGACTTAATCTTTCAAAATTGCTTCATGGCAGGGATGCAACCCACTGAGACACCATGCCGCAGTTTAACATGAATACCCTGCTCAGACACAGTATACTGACTCTGAGCCGACCAGTCCTTGTTTTAGACCCATAATGCCGAGAGCGAGGCAGGGAAGCAACTGTTGGTATGATGGGCCGGGGTTCAGATTAACTTTGCATCCAGACATTAAGTAGCATGAGCAAAGGGAACCAACTGATTATGACATAACTTTGTTTGTTTATTGTTTAACACCACACTCAGCAATATTCCAGCTATATGACAGCGGTCTGTAAATAATTGAATCTGGACCAGACTGTCCATTGATTGACATCATGAGCATCGATCCACACAATTGGGATACGATGACATGCATCAACCAAGTCTGCAAACCTGACAACCCGATCCCGTTAGTCACCTGTTACGACAATCAGTCGCCTTCTACCACAAGCTTGGGTAGCTGAAGACCGATTCTACCCCGGATCTTCACGGGTATTCAGGAACTGTAGTGATCATATGGGGTCTGCTTACATGGTTCCTCCTAAGACTTGCTGAAGACCTATTCTCACCCGGATCTTCACAGGTCAACATGACTATAGGCCTTCAACGTACTCAGTATATCATTGCTAGTACTCAGAAGGCGGTCTGACTCCTGTGGACATCTGGCATTATCAGGTGTGTGGGCAGTTGCTGCTATAGATATGTGTGGGTAGCTATGGCCTTGCTTGTAATGTATTGAGTTAATCTTGTCAGTGACATTTGCTGTTGACAGAAACTAGTATTGTGTGCTATGACCATGACAACAGTGATAATTCCAGCTTACATTTACAAGGGTCAACACTGTTTTCAAAACTGCTGATGTTGCATAGTTATGACACCCACTTTCAAGGTGGAATAGCTCTTCTTTCATCACTGGTTATATATGAAGAGTTTCGTGTATTTCATAAGACCAATTTCAAGTTAACACAACTTGAAGATTCTCTCCAAAAATAAGTTCAATTTACATGAATAAGTACAGAGGATCAGAATGACATGTCGAACAAATTTAGGCTTATTAATATGGTTTTCATGGCAAGCTTGCCAACTGAGCATCAATGTTCTGATATCTATATAAAAATCTGTATTAGAAAAATTGTGATGCAGTATTAATTTTGTAAAATTAAAAATTAAAAGATGTAGAAAATTAAACAGCAAAATGTCCACGGTGAATCTGGGGTAGAATTGATTCCTTGTAGCCAGTGCTAAGTGGATCGGGAGGTCAGACTTGGGGACTGATTGGACCACCGTGGTCTAGTGGTAGAGTGTCAGCGCGGTTGCGGAAGGTCGGGGGTTCGAACCTCGGGCGGGTGATAGCAAATGAGGTTAAAAGAGGTTGTTACCATGTCTGCATGGCACTCGGCATTAAGGGGCTAAAAGAAGGACTGGTCAGCTCGGAGTCAGTATGCTGTGTCTGTGTGGGGTATTCTTATTAAAGTACAGCATGGTATCTCGATGGGCAAACACTATAAAATCAGCATTAGTCCGGACTAGTACAAGCAGCCGCATGCACACTCATGCACATGCATGCAATGGTAAACCCTATTTCACTTCACCTCACCTGGGACTGATAGCAAGTCATCATTCCTCAAAGACATGGAACATAGCTCCTTGTATCAATCTGTATATTTGGTGCTAAATGTCAAATTTGAAACCTCAGGTTGTGTATTTGGTTCTAAATTCAACTATGCAGGTATCTACAGGTAACACAATTGGCTGATGGAGTATGACAAAGAAAACATAATATGTTTATCTCCTGAATAACATCATTATTTTATTGCTGAGGTTGAAAGCTGTTTGTTTGTGGTAGATGCGACACATGGGAGTCGGAGCAGGAGAACTGGAGTGAGACAGCTAGGGTGTTGCGACACCACCAGGAGGTGCTCGACAACCTGTACAACACCAACATGAAACCCACACCTACTAAACGCAGAAAGAAGATCCGTACTTACGAAGGTGAGTGTTGAGATCATTGATAAGTTTCACGTCCCATGACTATTAACATGAATGTCTTGTTTGTGTATGTACAAGAAACAGTTCACAGATAGAGTTACATGTCATTTATCAGCATTTGACACATCAATTCTATCCTATGTGATGCTGCCCATCAACTCCGACCACCACAGTAGTGTCCTGGGACCTGGTATTTCATTTAGGTATTTGCTCTTGCTGGCACTTAGTTTATAATCCTGGATAAATCCATAAAGGAATTAGGGATGTTGCACCGACAGACAGCGTGAGGTCAATGTGGTCATCTTGAGATGTTGAGGGTAGTCCGAGAGACATCCTTCTAATGGAAACTTCTATCAAGTTAGCACTCTTTAGTGATGTAACCATTGATCAAGTATTGTGGTGTAAGTGGTGTGACGGTGTTGATGACTTGGTTCACTGAATTATGTAGTGCTGTGTAGTCCATGTTGAGTTGCTGGAAGCAGCAGCTGGGATGTGCAAGGCCATAGCAAGTAGGGTACCCACAAGTGGGAGTGTACAGTTAGGCCACAAGTAGGGTACCCACAAGTGGGAGTGTACAGTTAGGCCACAAGTAGGGTACCTGCAAGTGGGAGTGTACAGTTAGGCCTTAAGTAGGGTACCTGCAAGTGGGAGTGTACAGTTAGGCCACAAGTAGGGTACCCACAAGTGGGAGTGTACAGTTAGGCCACAAGTAGGGTACCCACAAGTGGGAGTGTACAGTTAGGCCTTAAGTAGGGTACCTGCAAGTGGGAGTGTACAGTTAGGCCACAAGTAGGGTACCAACAAGTGGGAGTGTACAGTTAGGCCACAAGTAGGGTACCCACAAGTGGGAGTGTACAGTTAGGCCACAAGTAGGGTACCCACAAGTGGGAGTGTACAGTTAGGCCTTAAGTAGGGTACCTGCAAGTGGGAGTGTACAGTTAGGCCACAAGTAGGGTACCTGCAAGTGGGAGTGTACAGTTAGGCCACAAGTAGGGTACCTGTAAGTGGGAGTGTACAGTTAGGCCACAAGTAGGGTACCTGCAAGTGGGAGTGTACAGTTAGGCCTTAAGTAGGGTACCTGCAAGTGGGAGTGTACAGTTAGGCCACAAGTAGGGTACCCACAAGTGGGAGTGTACAGTTAGGCCACAAGTAGGGTAACCACAAGTGGGAGTGTACAGTTAGGCCTTAAGTAGGGTACCTGCAAGTGGGAGTGTACAGTTAGGCCACAAGTAGGGTACCCACAAGTGGGAGTGTACAGTTAGGCCACAAGTAGGGTACCCACAAGTGGGAGTGTACAGTTAGGCCACAAGTAGGGTACCCACAAGTGGGAGTGTACAGTTAGGCCTTAAGTAGGGTACCTGCAAGTGGGAGTGTACAGTTAGGCCACAAGTAGGGTACCTGCAAGTGGGAGTGTACAGTTAGGCCACAAGTAGGGTACCTGTAAGTGGGAGTGTACAGTTAGGCCACAAGTAGGGTACCTGCAAGTGGGAGCATACAGTTAGGCCTCAAGTAGGGTACCCGCAAGTGGGAGTGTACAGTTAGACCACAAGTAGGGTACCCACAAGTGGGAGTGTACAGTTAGGCCACAAGTAGGGTACCCACAAGTGGGAGTGTACAGTTAGGCCACAAGTAGGGTACCCACATTTTGGAGTGTACAGTTAGGCCACAAGTAGGGTACCCACAAGTGGGAGCATACAGTTAGGCCACAAGAAGGGTACCCGCAAGTGGGAGTGTACAGTTAGGCCACAAGTAGGGTACCCACAAGTGGGAGCATACAGTTAGGCCACAAGTAGGGTACCCTAAAGTGGGAGCATACAGTTAGGCCACAAGTAGGGTACCCACATTTTGGAGTGTACAGTTAGGCCACAAGTAGGGTACCCACAAGTGGGAGCATACAGTTAGGCCACAAGTAGGGTACCCACAAGTGGGAGTGTACAGTTAGGCCACAAGTAGGGTACCCACACGTGGGAGTGTACAGTTAGGCCACAAGTAGGGTACCCACAAGTGGGAGTGTACAGTTAGGCCACAAGTAGGGTACCCACAAGTGGGAGCATACAGTTAGGCCACGAGTAGGGTACCCACAAGTGGGAGTGTACAGTTAGGCCACAAGTAGGGTACCCACAAGTGGGAGTGTACAGTTAGGCCACAAGTAGGGTACCCACAAGTGGGAGTGTACAGTTAGGCCACAAGTAGGGTACCCACAAGTGGGAGCATACAGTTAGGCCACAAGTAGGGTACCATTACTTTGGGCACTTGCCATTAGGCAACAATTATTAGGGTACCAACAATTTAAGTTAAAAAATTCAGTTCACAAACGTTTGTAGTTCAAGTAATTTGTCCATCATCGATTCGGGTACAACATGTGGAGCTTTAATGATTACAGGTTTGTGTAGGTGTTCCCAGTCTCTGCCCTAGGTTGGTTGTAATTGCGGGTCTTTTCACTTGTTTCTCGCTGATAGCAGGTCTTTCCCGTCTTCAATGATTAGTTTAACATTACTCCATTGAGAAGTGCCTCTGAACGGAAGGCAATAAGGATTGATTCTCAATTTTGAAAAAAAAATTATTTTGCCAGTTGGCCTGCCATCGGCATTTGTTTAAATTTGCAGGTAAGTCCTGGGATTGGGACTACGGTAATGAGGAATGTAACAGTGAGGCCATTAAATGATAAGGGCGGGTAATAGCCTTTGTAGTTCAACTATTGACCAAATCAGCACAAATATCAATACAATTCAGATATTTATATGGAACTAGCTGCATATTTAGCATCAAAAGACTTTATTTGGTCAACAACAGAAACTACCCAAATCTTCAATAAGCCCATTGATCGTATCAGAAGCGATTGATAACATCATTTCATGTTGATATTTATAAGAAATAGCGTTCCCATATCAAAGGGAACATCAAGAAATTTAATACCAGCCTGAATCGTTTTTGTAACCTGCACCCAGTTTGACAACCCAAAGGTTATGGCATTCATAGCTCGTTTGAATTCTTTGAAAACATGGTCTTGTTTATGCAAATGTTGTTTTATCAATACCCAACACAATCGTGGCATAAAACATTGTGATGCAGGGTTGCTTCAGTGAAGTATTTTGGTCCAAGCTGAAGGTCACATGAATCAGTAACACTCTGTGTGGGTGAAATATCAAACTGTCACGTGTCTTGATGAAGTGTCTGTCACCTCCACCAGACTTCCATGTAGGGAAGTTCTTCAGTCATGCTTGTGACATATAATGGCTGCATTGTGACTTGTTTGCATAAATTGATATTTGATATCAGTTACCTTTCCATATATATTGCATATATAAGGTTTGTGTGCGCACTTGTGATGTGTGCGAAATACGCACATTAAATCTCCAAAGTAACTAACTAACTAATTTGTGATGTCCGTGTGCGAAATACGCTACAGTCGGCAAGAGCACGTTAAATCTTCTACCGGTATATCAGTCAGACTTGTGATGTGTTTCATTCCAGGTCGCCTTACACACGGAGTATAGGATTTTGGGTTGATTTTTAAGGCGTGTACAGGGGGGTCGTCTCATACGTGGGGTCGCCTTATACACAGCGATATACGATATCATTTTTATCATGTTCCGATGTTGGTGTTTGTTTTTGTAGGAGTATTAGAAAGTGTGAAATAAGATGAATTTATTTGAACTTCCAATATGATGATGTGAGGCTGGTGTTTGGTTGTGAGACGAGTAGGGTTGAAAATGTAGTAATTTTGTATTGCCTTAAATCATGTACATGTGCCTTTTTATAAATATTTGTCGCAAAAATTTTGCTTTTTGTTGATTTTTCTTTGTATCGTGCTTATCAAGGGGTTTATCTGTTAGAAGTATGCGATGTCATTTATTATTTGATGATGTCATTGCATTCCATAATGACATCTTGTCTCTCTTGCAGCCATGTTCATAGAAAATGTGTGTGATGATGGCTAATGGTGGCAAATAGATCTTGTGATGGCCTGATGCAGAGCTCCAGATAAGCTTTTGGTGTTGTTGGTATTTTACCCATGCGTTTTAAAATCATTGGGTATCAATAATTCTATCTGGGTATTCAAATTTCTGTTACCCACTAGTTTTTACTGGGTATTTAAGTTAAATATTTAAAAACACTATTCATCTAGTCCCTGCAAACTGGTGTCGTGTGGGTTCGAGAGCGTGAAGTTTGGCAAGGTTGACGGAATGCCCGTTTATAATTTCAAAATAAGTTGCTGATTTGCTAATTGAATATGCGGGGTTACTTCGCAATATTTTGATGATACGCACAAGTTGTAGCGTATCTGTAATATTCGTTGCGTATTTGATACGCTTGGATTTTATTTTACTGCATATTTCTGCATTTCTGATGTGTATTATACCTAGATACGCAGTTTATCTGGAGCTCTGCTGATGTTTCAAATTTGTAAGTGTCCTTATGGCCTACAGTAAATTTACGTGTTGATGTTTTTGTCACAGTAACCGCAGTTTTTTAAGTGAGGACCAGAAGTGTCTAGTCAGGCCTCAGCTTCTAAAGTCTGTGGGGGGGCACGGGTGGCCCAGTCGTCTAAGGTGCTGCAATTCGCTGTGCAGAGTTGCGCCCTTGGGCACGCCAGAAACCTATGATTGTGGGTTCGAATCCCGGTTCGCCCCGATTATGTTTCTAGGTTTGTCAGCACCATGCTCGTGGGTTTCCCCGAAGTGGTAAACGTCTGAGACCTGCATCACTTCTGGCTTTCCTCCCACATTAAGCTGACATGCCTTGATATGACTGCAATACTGTTAAAAGTGGCGTAAAACCCAACTCACTCACTCACTCTGAAGTCTGTGGGTCCTGATGGCAGCCTGGCAATGCTTTTATTTCAAACACAAAAGGAAAATAAAGAAATTAATTATCAGGTTGAATCGTTGTTGTAACCTTCACCCAGTTGAACAGTTTGACAACCCAGAGGTTTGAATTCTTGAAAACAGGTCCTTGTTTATGCAAATGTTGTTTTCATCAATACCCAACATTGGGCTGCAGAATCATTTCAGTTAAGTATTTTGGTGAGGACCCACAGTGTTTAGTCAGGACCTGCAGCTTCTAAATTTAGGTCTATGGGTGTTGATGGCTTCCTGGCATTTTATTAAATATTTTTATTTTTTATTTCAAACAGTGTCTGCGACATGCTTTTCTCACACGTCATCCTAACATGACTGAAACTCTGGTCGCAACATTTCATAATACCAAATTTTGATCGCTCACATTCACTATCGTGTAAGCTCCTATCAGTTGAGGGCGGTCGGGTTGCCAAGTGGTTAAAGCGTTCGCTCGTCACGTCGAAGACCCGGGTTCGAATCCCGACATGGGTACAATGTGTGAAGCCCATTTCTGGTGTTCCCCGCCGTGATATTGCTGGAATATTGCTAAAAGCGGCATAAAACCAACCAACTCTGGTCGCAACATTTCATAATACCAAATTTTGATCGCTCACATTCACTATCGTGTAAGCTCCTATCAGTTGAGGGCGGTCGGGTTGCCAAGTGGTTAAAGCGTTCGCTCGTCACGCCGAAGACCCGGGTTCGAATCCCGACATGGGTACAATGTGTGAAGCCCATTTCTGGTGTTCCCCGCCGTGATATTGCTGGAATATTGCTAAAAGCGGCATAAAACCAACCAACTATCAGTTGAAGCACAATGATCGTGGTGGGGCGTTTGGATTAAAAGTGCAATGAAAGCGTTTAGCATGTTACCATTGAACGTGTATAGACTCAAGCATCAGATGAAGAAGCAAGCAATCCGCTCACGGGATGCCGTTTCATTTATTTGATCAAACGTGGAATAAGACCCTGCCATGAGTCAAACATACCCTTCATGCTAGGATACAACTTTCTTACTACTTGCCTGAAATCGCAATTACCAAAACATTGATACACAACATCCCAACCAACGGCAAGAACCCGCCACTCATGAACTGCTTGATTTAGTTTCCATTTGCAGTCATGCTCCACCAACAGAGTTGAAGGTTATTGCCAGCAGGACGATAGTGTTCCATATTAGTGTCTGTGTGTGCTGATGGCTAGTTGAAGTTGATTTTTTCGTGTACGGATATCGCAGTCCATTTGTTTCTCTGTGTTCTACATACTTCAACATCACAGGTTAGGCTGGGAGATAAAATATTGATTTTGATGCTGGAGCGGTTAACATTGGAGTTGTTTGAGACTTGCTTTTGCTGAGCTTAGAGGCATCAATACTTACACAGTTGCATGGAAGGAAATATGGATCTTGATATCTTTGTATGTTTTACAATAATGTTGAATTATTCAGCTATTTTGTTATCCTTTTACATCTCTGTTGTTTTGGGGAATCTTCGCTGACAGTTTAATGACTGGAACTTTCAAAGGTCTTTGAAGTTTGTACATTAAGTTATCGATGCTGCTGTCACAGTTGAGTGTCGGGAGTGTCATGGCATTGTGAACAAAGTAAATGAGCAAGTTGGATTGTACACTGCTTTTGGCAATACTCCATCATTGTCACTGTTGGGGTCACCGGAAACGGCTTTTCTCATTGTACCCTTGTGTGGAATCGAAACTGAGCCTTCGGCATGTTGAGCGAACACTTTTATCACTAGGCCACACCATCGCCTTATGAACAAACTAACTAGACAATGTCTTCAGGACTTTTTTGTAGATCTATGTACTTGTTGAAAAGTTTTGAAAATAAGGTTTTTGGATCTGCGAATATTCAGAGTTCTGGAGCTATTTTGCTGAAATGGATGACTACTCAAAAGTGGCCTTGGCACTGTCAAGACATGTTGTTGAAATAACTGATCTTTGGCACAGTGTTAGG
The DNA here is from genome assembly GCF_023055435.1 of Haliotis rufescens. NCBI lineage: Eukaryota > Metazoa > Mollusca > Gastropoda > Lepetellida > Haliotidae > Haliotis > Haliotis rufescens. The sequence goes on from NW_025963802.1 coordinate 41,023,307, forward strand.
TTTGTATGATTGTCCCAGTCATGTATTAGACAAAAATGTCAATAAAAATGTAAAGGTTAACCCAAAATAGGAAATTTCAGATAATTGGGCCCGAAATTGGTTTAATTCTACTCGGTCCTGGCGTTTGATTGATGTAAGGGTCACACGTTTTCTCACCCTCTTCAACGGGAATCTGTCATATTTGATAGAGATCTGGTAAAAACTGAAGATTAATTGGACGCGAAAGGTGAAATGCTGCTTGGATGTTTCATTATTTCTAAATGAGCTGCTATTTTCTGTGAAAGATAAGTTGCTAGTTATTCTTGGACATCAGAGGATGAAATGACGTATTGACATTTGCTACAAGATCCTATCCCGTGATGCTAATCTCCCTGGTACACCCACACTCTCAGTCTCTTGGTTTGATGTGAACACTGCTGCCTCAAGCTGAAAGTCAGTGGGATTTCCTTAAAGTTCACTGTTTATTTTGCACATGGTTTAAACATATTGCACATAACATGTTGCATGATCATTAGTCTTGTTACATTATCACAAAGCACATTGCTCATTCATTTTCATAAAGCACATTACGTTATCATAAAGCACATTAGTCAGTCATAAAGTACATAACTCATTCATAAAGCACATTACATTATCATAAAGCACATTACTTGGTCATAAAGCACATTACTCAGTCATAAAACACATTACATTATCATAAAGTATGTTAATCAGGCTTAAAGCACATTACTCAGTCATAAAGCACATTACTCAGCATAAAGCACATTACATTATCATAAAGCATGTTAATCAGGCTTAAAGCACATTACTCAGTCTTAAAGCACATTGCACAGTCAAAAAGCACATTACATTATCAGGAAGCACATTACATTATCATAAAGCACATTACTCAGTCATAAAGCACATTGCTGAATCATAATAAGCACATTCAATGATTACATGGTTGATTGCATAATCACCGGACAATGAATTATCAGGAAGAAAAATGGCATCATCATAATACTTGCTGCATGATTTTGAAACACAATTTGCAGCATAATTATTAACACCTGCTGAATTATTCATTATATTTCCATCTGAAAATGTTGGTTTATTTATATTTCTGAAAGATTTCAAGTTATGTATTAGTGTTTGAGCAAGTTTCAGGAAATGCAATCTGCATGATGAAATACTTTACACCAAATCTAATTATTTGTCTTGCGTGAGTGACAAGAATTTAAGTTGCTGTAAAATAACTAATATAGATATACATAGGTGTAAATAACCTGTTCTTATTACATTAGGGCACGGGTGGCCCAGTTGTCAAAGCCACCGCAATTCCGTGCAGAGTTGCATCCCTTGGGCATCCCAGAAACCTGTAAATGTGGGTTTGAGTCCTGGTTCACCCCAATTATGTATCAAGGTTGTCAGCACCATGCTTGTGCTCGCACCTGGGAGTTACCAAAGTGGTAAATGAATGAGACCTGCATCACTTTGGGCTCTTCTCCCTCATTAAGCTGACACGCCTTGATATTTCTGCAATACTGTTCAAAGTGGCTCACTCCCTCATTCACTCTTATTACAGTATCACCTACCAACTTTCAAATGCTGTTCAAATGTATAGGATTGCAAGAAATAATGCACGATTTACAAACTATTGCTCAGCTCTAACATGAGGCGTTAGTCTTTATTGCTGAGACAAACAGCAAACAAATCTTAGGAACCTCAATTTCAAATGTCATACTGATTTTGAGTAATTTCCCTCAGCATCCAGCGCTCAATATTTAGTTATTGGCTTCAGCAAGGATCTATTCCCATCCTCTGGATGTTGTTGAAAGTCAGTGGAAAGTATCATCCCGGGTCATTACATTGATGAAAATGTCTGCCTCCAGGACAAGAGCTCGGGTGTGTAGGTGACAATTTGACACTCAACTAACCAGTCAGGTGGACAGTGTTAGGATGAAGTCTCAGTCCCTCTGGTGATGGAGTGATCACACTGGTTGTGGAAGCTGGACACAGCTGGCTACTGGGAAACGGCGATACAGCGATCTTGTATAACCTTGAGGTATTGATTCTCAGAAGTGAATGGAGATCTCTTTAACTGAGCATTTTACTTTAATGTTCTTTTATGCTGAACGTGCAAGAAAGTTTGTTTCAAAACTTTTGATGATGGTGATTTGTGGGTGGTTACAGTTTGCTTGAGAAAATAATTATTTGTTGTTTAGATGGTGAAATATTTTGTGTTGACCTTGATCAGTATGGAAGTGACCTTCGAGGTAATGGTCTTTTTTACATAACGTACATAGTCTTATCCAGTCTTCGGTGAAGAATCTGCATGCAGATTCCTGGAAAGAATATGCCACAATACCCATGGTCTAAGGGAAATTCTAGGTAGAATAGGTACCCCTGTCCCTAATGCATGTCATACAGCAAACAATATGAGTATTTCATGATTACAATGTGTGACTTTTTGTTTTCATGCTATCAACCATTAGTTGAGATTCACTCACTCATCACTGATCTAGTCATGTTTCTTGAGCTGTTCTGTTTGTACTGGCTCTATGATCCAATGTTAACAGATTTGAAAATATTTTCAATTCAGCTTGTAGTGCTGCATATGAAGGACATTTGTATAAGAACATATGAGAATAATGAAAGTTTCTATGTGCTTTTGTTGATACCATTATACAAGACATGAGGAGGAACTATGTTAGGAGACCCCATATGATCACTACAGTTCCTGAATACCCGTGAAGATCCGGGGTAGAATCGGTCTTCAGCTACCCAAGCTTGCTGTAAAAGGCGACTGTGCTTGTCGGGTGGTCAAGCTCGCTGACTTGCTTGATATCCCAATAGTGTGGATCAGTGCTCTTGATGTCAATGACTGGATTGTCTGGTCCATACTCGATTATTTACAGACCACCTTCATATAGCTGGAATATTGCTGATTGCGGCGTTAATCAGCAAACAAACAAACAAATAAACAAACAGTTCAGTCCTTATGTGAATTTAAAGAGTTAAGGGACATATTGAGCTTTGGATAACCTAGTTCTTGAAGTCTTATCAGAAGTCAGCAGACTCCTTAAGTATTGATCCAGCTCCAAGTTGCAACACTGACAAACTCGCACCTTAGTGTCAGAGCATATTTTGACATTTGAGCTTAACGTGGCACAAAGTAGACCAGAAATAACTGCTTGTTCTTGAGGAGAGTTTTCACAATTTACTCTGAAATATCCCACAAGTCCACAGAGACCAATACCTTGGTTCCAGTGTCCCTGATAGTCTGAGACTGGAGATTAGTGGCTGTATGGCTCCTTCAGTCTGGACATTCCACTGGGCATAAAACATCTGTTCTCACCAGGATTTCCCTCAGAATGGCAGCCACACTTGGAGAGGTTAATAGTTCTGGAATTGCTCCAAGCCTTTGATTTGTCACGATTATCTGGATTTGCATGGACACTGTTGCATAGATATGGATTATGAGATCTTGCATTCTGGTCAAACAAATGAAGACAGTTATGCCGGTGCTAGATAATATTCAGTCCTGAATGTTGTAAATGAAATATATTTTATGCTTTACTGTATATTTGTTCTTGAAATGAGAATATTTGAATTTATATCCGAAAAATGGAATACAAAATGTTTTCTATCTTCAGTAATGACTCATGGGGTCTATCCAAATTGTCTAGAGATTGGAGTTTTGTTTATAAATTCTTCGATCAATGGCTAGTTAATGACATTTGGGTACGAAGATGTTCCTCAAGGACATTTCACTTTCCACATGTTTAAAGGATGTCAATAATAAAGGGAAAACTGTGACCCACCCTGACACTGAAACTTTGTGCCCACTTTTGAAAACAACTTTGCCCGAATCTTCATATCTTCCTCCTCATCCCTCCAGAGCTCCAGATAAGCTGCGTATCTGCGTAAAATACGCATCAGAAATGCAGAAATATGCAGTAAAATAAAATCCAAGCGTATCAATATGCAACGAACATTACAGATACGCTACAAAAATAAAACTTGTGCGTATCATCAAAATATTGTGAAGTAACCCTGCGTATTTGATTAGCATATCAGCAACTTACTTTGAAATTATAAACGGGCATTCCGTCAACCTTGCCAAACTCCACGATGACAGTTACATCATGATCATTTGCCATCACACTTTCTTGTGGAAGTATCGTGGTGTTTTTGAGTCCTATAGAGCTCTCGAACCCACACAACACCAGTTTGCAGGGACTAGATGAATAGTGTTTCTAAATATTTAACTTAAATACCCACATGTGTAAAAACTAGTGGGTAACAGAAATTTGAATACCCAGATAGAATTACTGATACCCAATGATTTTAAAATGCATGGGTAAAATACCCACAACACCAAAAGCTTATCTGGAGCTCTGTCCCTCGTCTAGTTTCCTGTGTATCTTGGGCCACATTTCCTTAGATAATGGTTGGAAGAAGTCTGAAGTTAGGAATTTCCTAGAGGCATAGATAAGAAGGAGAATGAATTAAATACTTTATTGATTGTCTGGCAGAGGCTGGTATAATACATCTCCTAGCCATGGGGGGAACAAATAATGCTTAAGCTACACATCATCACTGGAGATGTTAAAGTGTCAATTTCACGTTCCCTTGGCAATTACATTTTATGTGCCGGTGTATTTATTGTAACCAATGACTTTAACCAATACGTTTTGTGTTCTTGTGATATTCTTGATGCGTTCTTGTAATGAGAAAGGTTAGTTGTGTTCAAGGAGAATGTGCAGATGTTTGGGATTGTTGGATGTGTTGGATGTGTTTTCCATGTGTAACTGTCATGGTGACTGTTAATAATTCAAATGGCTTGACATTGCATGATTAGATTCCTCTGACCGACAGAAGCTTCAACAATACTTTTAGTGAATAATTGATTAGTTTTTGACACATTACAGGATATTTCATCAGGGCCATGTTAAGAATTTGACACTTTGAAAATGTGTTTACTGTTTGCATTGAAATTAAATTAGAAGCAAAAGAAAGGTAGATGTTATTTATGTCTTGGTCTAAATTATTTATTACTATTCCGAGGCAATAATGGCTGCTTGGACAATAATTCTTCCCGGTAATTGAGTTAGTTATGTTGATAGCAGTAAACTGATGAATACAGTTTCTTTGTTGTTTGGCTCCAGACTCAGCAATGTTGTAGCTATATGGTGGTGGTCAGGAAATATCCAGTGATTGACATCATGAGCATAGATCCATGTAATAGACATAGATGACATGAAGTCAGTCAAGTCACCAAACCTGACCCACCAATCTTTTTGGCGGCCTCTTACGTCTAGCCTTGATTGCTTGGGTAATAAGTCTTACCCAAAATGCCCAGAGCTTGATAAATTTCCTTTTCCAGAGCCTTGTGTTGGCTGATAGCTGTGAATACTGAGGTCAAGTGGCCCATAATATTTGAAACGGTGACCCAGCAGTTTATTTCACAGTATGTCACCTTGGGTGGCTTCCCTTAGCTATACTAGGATCTGCTTGTTGAAGGTATGAATCCAAGATTCCCACTGATTATGATCCTGGTCAGTTAATGCAAAGAAAGATGTTGCTTCCCTTACCAAAACCAGGATCTGCTTGTTGAAGGTAGGAATCTTAAAGGTTCATCCGGATTATTATTCTGGTTTATTAAGGAAAAGAAAGATGTCACTTTGAGTTGCTTCCCTTACCAAAACCAGGATCTGCTTGTTGAAGGTAGGAATCTTAAAGGTTCATCCGGATTATTATTCTGGTTTATTAAGGAAAAGAAAGATGTCACTTTGAGTTGCTTCCCTTACCAAAACCAGGATCTGCTTGTTGAAGGTAGGAATCTTAAAGGTTCATCCGGATTATTATTCTGGTTTATTAAGGAAAAGAAAGATGTCACTTTGAGTTGCTTCCCTTACCAAAACCAGGATCTGCTTGTTGAAGGTAGGAATCTTAAAGGTTCATCCGGATTATTATTCTGGTTTATTAAGGAAAAGAAAGATGTCACTTTGAGTTGCTTCCCTTACCAAAACCAGGATCTTCTTGTTGAAGGTAGGAATCTTAAAGGTTCATCCGGATTATTATTCTGGTTTATTAAGGAAAAGAAAGATGTCACTTTGAGTTGCTTCCCTTACCAAAACCAGGATCTGCTTGTTGAAGGTAGGAATCTTAAAGGTTCATCCGGATTATTATTCTGGTTTATTAAGGAAAAGAAAGATGTCACTTTGAGTTGCTTCCCTTACCAAAACCAGGATCTGCTTGTTGAAGGTAGGAATCTTAAAGGTTCATCCGGATTATTATTCTGGTTTATTAAGGAAAAGAAAGATGTCACTTTGAGTTGCTTCCCTTACCAAAACCAGGATCTTCTTGTTGAAGGTAGGAATCTTAAAGGTTCATCCAGAATATTATTCTGGTTTATTAATGAAAACAACAAGGTTGGTAAATGACCAGCATCATTTTAGGTTAGGATGATCTCCACAAATACTAGGTTTGGATGATCTCCACAAATACTGTAATGCAATGTGACTCATTTATTCATAGTTGTGTTTCCGCTGTTGGGATTGGTCCCTAGTAGCCTATGCTGTCATACGAGACAACCAAATGGATCAGGTGATGAGACTGGGGACATTGTTGATTGCGTGTCATCTTACAATCTGACGTAGTGTGGGATGTTTCTCATAAATCAATGTGGTCTGGACTTGATTATATCAAGCCAGTCATCATAGAGCTGGAATTTTGAGTGGGGTGTCAAATACTCAAAACAAAGAAACTACAGTTGTGTGAGAGAACATGGAGAATAATTGATACACCGGGTAGGCATGCCAAGTATCAGGTTATGTGTGTACGCTGCCTTTACATTGGGATTCCGGCAGTAGAAACTAACATTTTTAGTCCACTAGTCCTTATAATGATAACAATAGCAAAACCCTTAACAATGGCAAATAATTATTTGTTGTTTAGATGGTGAAATATCTTGTGTTGACCTTTATCAGTATGGAAGTGACCTTCAAGGTAATGGTCTTTTTTACACAATGTACAGAATCTTATCCAGTCTTTTGTGAAGAACCCACATGCAGATTCCTGGAAGGAATATGCAACCAATGCAGCGTCAGAAACTAATTGTTTCAGTCCACTGGTCCTTATAATGATAACTTATAGCAAACCCCTTAAAAATGGCAAATTTCTTCAAGTCCTTATGATACCTTAACTATTGGGCAGTTTGGCAAGGACTACAGGACTAGTGCCAATTTCTGATTCTGCAATTTAAGGCTGAAATGTTTATCACTATTCTGCAAACAGTCCGCCATGAAACCTATTTGAGATACCAGCATGTTGAGCCACGCAGAGATTAACGAGTTTCTATTACACGACCAATTGATGATTACACTGAGAATTACTTGTGCTTAATCACCATTAGACTTTTCATTTAATGTGGAAATGGTTTTGACACTGTAATGGCCTGCTCAGTGAGTGTGTAATGCTGGACCACACGTTCTAGCTCGTATCATCTTCCATGGGTTTGAAGAATGTAAACAATGGTAAAAGACTGTTAAGGCTCATCCACATCAACCCAAGCTTGCCACAAAAGGCGACTATGCTTGTCGTAAGAGGCGACTATGCTTGTCGTAAGAGGCGACTAATGGGATCGTGTGGTCAGCCTCACTGACTTTGTTGATGCATATCATTGCATCCCAATTGTGTTGATCGATGCTCATGATGTAAATCACTGGATTGTCTGGTCCAGACTCGATTATTTACAGACAGACGGCATATAGCTGGAATATTGCTGAGTGCGGCGTAAAACAACAAACAAACATCAACAAAAGGCACACACAAACACTCAATGCCCCTCGAGGACACAGACATTTGCATGTGTCAATTATAATCACTGTAAATATTAACACATACTTAGCAAGCAAGATCTGAAAACTTACTGACATAGATTTAGTAAACCAAGCAATATAGTACAAGAACAAGCTGATGTTCATCACTCTGTTAACAATGTTTCTGATGATTTGCTCTCATGTCTAATTACACTTTCATAATAATTTCTAATGTTGAGAAATTGCTGAACCCTGGGGTATTTCTGGTTAGAATTGTCCCCAGCAACCTATGCTTGTTGTAAGAGGTGACTGTATCAGGTGGTCAGACTTAGTGATTTGGTTGATTGCATGTCACCGACGTCATGGGCTGTTGCTCATGATATTAATCACTGGTTTGTCTGGTCCAGACTTGAATACAGCTGAATGTGGAGTTGAACAACAAACAACACATCTTATGTAGAGTGACACTGGATGAGTACATAAGGGTTAACATTGCGTCTTAATTCCACATTGTCTCTAATTTAAATATTCATGATGGGGAGAGGGAAAATATTTCCAATTTACTTCCATCGTCAATGTTCACATAAGTCATCAGCATTTCTTTGTGTGCTCTAGCCATGTTAGCTAACTTCGTCAGCTGTAGCAAGCAAGTTTCTGTATATCAAGCGTTGCATTTACTAACAGAGACATTGTTAAAGGACCTTGTAGTTAGGTTGTCTTTCTTTGCTCACTTTCAAAGCTATATATCTCAACCTTTATGGTGTGTCTGCAAGTATAATAATAGCCCCTCCCCAAATGTTTTAGTTTATAGATATATAGGGGACATGCTGTGATATAACTGGAATACTGTTAAAAGCGGCGTTAAACCCCACTCACTCACAAATACATACGAATGTCTGTTTATATATACGATGTCAGAAACAGGCATATTGGTTTACTTAATGACTATGGGCAATGTTTGCTATGGGTTCCTTGTAAGGATGCTGTTTTGCATAGCCTAGTGCCTGTTCAAAGATTTTCCTTTCGCTCTACAGGTGCAGTTTGTTGTGATATGGTTGGAATACTGCTTAGAGTGGTCCTGTTGGTGACTTGGTTGATAGCATGTCACTGGATTGTCTGGTCCACACTCAAATATTTACAAGTAGCTGTCATATTGCTGACTGCTGAGTTAAACGAGCAACAAACAGACACTCACACTAGACTCAGACAGACACTCACTTTGGACTCAGACATACACACACACTAGACTCAAACAGACACTCACACTAGACTCAAACAGACACTCACACTAGACTCAGACAGACACTCACTTTAGACTCAGACATACACACACACTAGACTCACAGACACTCACACTAGACTCAAACAGACACACACACCAGACTCAAACAGACACTCACACTAGACTCAAACAGACACTCACACTAGACTCAAACAGACACACACACCAGACTCAAACACTCACACTAGACAGACACACACTCACACTAGATTCAAACAGACACTCATACTAGACTCAGAGAGAGACACACTCACACAAGACTCAACAGACACTCACACACACCAGACTCAAACAGACACTCACTTTTGACAGACACACACTCACACTAGACTCAAACAGACACTCACACTAGATTCAGACAGACACACACACACACCAGACTCTAACAGGCACTCACTCTAGACAGACACACACTCACACCAGACTCAAACACTCACGCTAGACAGGCACACACTCACACTAGACTCAAACAGACACTCATACTAGACTCAGAGAGACACACACTCACACAAGACTCAACAGACACTCACACACACCAGACTCAAACAGGCACTCACTCTAGACAGACACACACTCACACCAGACTCAAACAGACACTCACACTAGACAGATACACACTCACACTAGACTCAAAGAACACATGCTACATCCTTCCTGCTGCCTTCAGTCAGAGCTTGCGAGGTCATTCAGACACACACACACCAGACTCAAACACTCACACTAGACAGACACACACTCACACCAGACTCAAACAGACACTCACTCTTGACAGATACACACTCACACTAGACTCAAACAGACACTCACACTAGATTCAGACAGACACACACACACACCAGACTCAAACAGGCACTCACTCTAGACAGACACACACTCACACCAGACTCAAACAGACACTCACACTAGACAGATACACACTCACACTAGACTCAAACAGACACTCACACTAGACAGACACACACTCACACCAGACTCAAACAGACACTCACACTAGACAGATACACACTCACACTAGACTCAAAGAACACACGCTACATCCTTCCTGCTGCCTTCAGTCAGAGCTTGCGAGGTCATTCAGCAGTGTAACACTCTAACCTGGTAATAATATCAGTGGACAGGTCACACACTATTAGTCTGGGACAGCCCCTAGGGATGCAGCCATCTTGATTTGTGGCCCCGGCGCCATATCAGCTTCCATGTTCTCTGAGTTGCTCAGTCCCTGTGGGATGCCATGGATCATGTTTGTGTTGAAGTTAATAAATTGAAATCATCAATTGATGGAAATGATTGATGGTCATTTTCCAACATTTGATGAACATCTATTCCTGGGATTTCAATCGCCTTATTCAAGAGTTGCAGTGATGAACATTTGGAACAGTTTACATGGAGCTGTGTAAAGGATTTGCATGTAATGAGACTTGTTACTACAAGTAAATCTGAATGGCCTCGGAAACTTGATGATAAAGGCAAACACAGTCATCAACATTTTCATTTTCTGATAGTTAGCAAAATACAATTTGAAATAACCCTTTAACATGTTTAAAGATCCTCTGAAGTAACGTGTCACCAAAATATGTCACAGTCAAATTCCCTTCCTGCACAAGGCACCAGGCAGTGTTATAACCACAAATACGTCTTGATTGAACATTGCAACAAACCTTTCATTTCAGTTAATATTGTATTAACCTGTTTTACACCCAATCTAATTGTAACGCTAGTTTATTATTGGGGCTTCACTGTGTTGTTGAGGACAAACAAACCATCTAAGTCCTGCTTCATTTCGGGCTTTCCTCCAACATTAAGCTGAGATGCCGTGATATGACTGGAATACTGTTAAAAGTGACGTTAAACACAACTCACTCACTCACTCACTCACTCACTCACTCACTCACTCACTCACTCACTCACTCACCCACCCACCCACCCACCCACCCACTCACTCACTCACTCACTCACTCACTCACTCGTTACTACTGCAGATTTCGTTGAGAACTCATGACGGTTGCTCAGATTGAACATATGTTGGATATTTGCAACTGAACACATCATGGCTCAGTATTTGTTAATAAACACTGCTGTGTTATAGATAGCACAATAGTCCGCATCATATGAGGATTAAGCAGCACAAGAAATGCTTGATGCATGACTGTAACAATGTTGTTTGTTTATGTTTAGCACCACGCTCGGCAATATTCCAGCTATATATGATGGTGGCCTGTAAGTAGCCAATGCTGGACCAGACAAACCAGTGATTGTTATTTTGAGTAACGTTCCACGTCGTCGGGGTACGATGACATGACAAGTCACCAAGCCTGCTGACCAGCACATTTTTTAACTGGTTACAAGTGAAGGATCAATTTTTGGCCAGATTCCCCGTTGGATACATCGTAATGCATAGCCATGTTGAAATGAATAGGTCGTATCGACTGACAGATATTAATAAACAAACAGTGACATGATGACAGTCCCAGGACAGACAGAAGTCCTAGGATGCCAGGCTTTCAAAATGATTAGACATGTTTATACTGGATGTGTATGCGGCCAGGAGATGAAATTCCACTGAAGTATGTCATCAGTCCGATTGGGAATAGCATGGTTCACGTTAGCCCTGCACCATGACTGGAATATATGTATTTTATGTAAGCAAAACCAATCTAGATATTTAATCATGTTGGACAATAAGTTGTGAAAGCAGTGTAAAGGGAGATAGATTGAGTGCATGTGACAGGCTTGACCTAAATTCCTCCCTGGAACCTTTCTGGATGGCTGCGACCGCCTCCGTGGTCTTGTGGTAGAGCGTCCGCCCGGAGAGCGGAAGGTCCAGGGTTCGATCCCGGGCCACGTCATACAAAAAGACGTTAAAAGATTGTACTTGTTGTTACCCTGTCTGGCGCTCGGCATTAAGGGGCTAAAACAAGGACTGGTCGGCTCGGAGTCAGTATACTGTGTCTGAGTGGGGTATTCATGTTAAACTGCGGCATGGTATCTCAGTGAGCTAGCACTATAAATCGGCATCAGTCCGGACTAGTACAAGCAGCCACACACACACATACACGTGCATGCACGTGGCTATATAAGTGCAATAATCTTGGACGCGACGTTAAACCCAATTTCACCTCACCTCTGGATGGCTGCCTGAATAACATACGATACACTGCAAGAGTTGTTCGGGTAAGGGAGATAATCACTCACTCTCAGTGATACAGCTTGAATAAGATACGATGCACAGCACTGCAAGGTCAGTGTGTGATAAAGCTCTATACTACGCCTATAGCTAAAGGAGATAATCTCTCAATGCGTAATAGTTTATTCTTACAAAATATAGACCGGTTTACTTTAGCGAAATGAGATATATTTTTTCTCTAAACATTTTTAGCTCTTTAAAAAACAAAATGAACAAATTGCATGGGTTATCTGCATTACGAAACGTGACTAAGTCTCAGAATGTGACAGGCGATTGGTAAAAACATGTCCAGATTAAGTCACTCTCAGAGAAACAAAAAGGCTCTCTCCTACAGTCAAAATTAACCTAGTCCTTACACTTCCCCGCCTTCAGGTGGGTAAGAATAAAAGAAAGTCTAAATCAGCATCAGGAAAAATAATTGTTTTAATTTTTGAGGAGTGATATGTATTGTGGAATAAATGAATTCATAGACTATATGTTAGTCTGGGTTCACGTCATTTTCTAATCATATGTTCACGATGTTACAGCAAGTTTCACTCTTGTGAAATATTCTGGAATTTTATGTATAAAATTTATATCCTCAGAAATTGCTTTTACCTTAAGTCGGATTTGTTAAAAATATTTTTTTAGATTACCGGTACCTAAATTTCCTGATTTCCTTATTTTTTAATAACATAATATGGTATTAAGTGATAGACATCCATTCACTTCTGGCTTGCCATAAGGCTGTGATTATAAGTCAAGCGGGGTTTGAGGTATCTGTCATACATGAATGGAGGTATTACACACTGCATTATAGAGGATGGGTCTAAGGCAATGATGTAAGAAGAGGAAAAAGCATGTGAAATATTGAAAGTCTCGTGTCAAGTGTACTGGAATTATTATCAACAGAGTGAGTGAGAGAGTTGGATTTTTCGCCACTTTTTGCAATATTCCAGCAATAACAATGCGAGGGACACCAGAAATGGGCTTCACACATTGTACGTATTGCACTCAGCAATATTCAAGCTGTATGACGGCAGTCTGTACATAATAGTCTGGACCTGACAATCCAGTGATTGATATCATGAGCAGCAACTAAGCAATTGTGACACATTGATAGGCATCAACCAAGTCGGTGAGCCTGACCACCTGATCCCGCCAGTTGCCTCTTACGACAAGCAAGGGTTACTGAAGACAAATTCCAACCAAGATCTTCACAGGCATATGTGAGTTATGATTATCGTAGCCCTAAGATCACTTTGTGGAACAGGGCCTGATACACAACTGTTTTTTATATATAAAATATTGTTTTGGTATTTTTGTTTTTTGTTTGTATTGTGTGAAGAGCAGGCTTTTAATTGAGATTTTGATGCCCCTGGCCATGCAGGATGGATGGACTTGCAAGTCAAATCTGATTTGTTCATAAAACTATTGACATTCCAATATGATCACCATGGCAATGTCAGAATCAGAAACAATAATGTCATTTCCCTCTTTGGAAACAGTGATGTGGTTGTTTCTATTTCTGTGATGGAGATTGTCCTGATTGCAAGAATTACCAGTAATAATTCCCAGAGATTTATCCAACCCCATACAACTATATGACTCTCCCTGCCTACTCAATGTTATAAATATTATTTATCATCTGGCAAATTAACTTCAAACAATAGTCAGTCTCATTCAATAGCTGGTGAATTATTGACAAATATTTACAGAGCTTTTCTCAATTTACTGCCTTTATGGTGAAACTGTTGATTACTTGACTGAACTGGGAAGGCATGGATATATTAGAATATTAAAGTGGTTTAGAGTGTGGCAATGTGGGGTGACTGTAGGCTGGGTGTGGACTTGCTAATCTGGAAGAGTGGTCAGTATTTGTCTGCTTAGCTGCTCATAAATATCCTGAATCTCACACACTCATTTCATCAGGGACAAAAGTGTCTTTTGGCTGTGACCGGTGTGAGGTAAAACTGTTTAAAACTGGATGGGTCTGTCATATTGATTGGTCCAGCTGGCTTTATGAGGTAAAGTCTCCTGAGTTTTTAGGATGAAAGTTTTTTGGCAGGGCATAGGGACTTCTTGGAATCAGGATCTTCAAGGATGCAAGTTTTGTGGCATGGTTTTATAGGACATATAGTGATTTTCGGATGCAGGATATTTACATAAGATGTAGGTTTTGTCACTCATTGTCTTTAAGGATGCACGGTCTTGCAGGATGTAGGTTTTGTCACTCATTGTCTTTAAGGATGCAAGGCCTTGCAGGATGTAGGTTTTGCCACTCATTGTCTTTCAGGATGCAAGGTCTTGCAGGATGTAGGATTTGTCACTCATTGTCTCTAAGGATGCAAGGTCTTGCAGGATGTAGGTTTAGTCTTTCATTGTCTTTAAGGATGCAAGGTCTTGCAGGGTGTAGGTTTTGTCACTGATTGTCTTTAAGGATGCACGGTCTTGCAGGATGTAGGTTTTGTCACTCATTGTCTTTAAGGATGCAAGGTCTTGCAGGATGTAGGTTTTGCCACTCATTGTCTCTAAGGATGCAAGGTCTTGCAGGATGTAGGTTTTGTCACTCATTGTCTTTCAGGATGCAAGGTCTTGCAGGATGTAGGTTTTGTCACTCGTCTTTAAGGATGCAAGGTCTTGCAGGATGTAGGTTTTGTCACTCCTTGTCTTTTAGGATGCAAGGTCTTGCAGGATGTAGGTTTTGCCACTCATTGTCTTTAAGGATGCAAGGTCTTGCAGGATGTAGGTTTTGTCACTCATTGTCTTTCAGGATGCAAGGTCTTGCAGGATGTAGGTTTTGTCACTCATTGTCTTTCAGGATGCAAGGTCTTGCAGGATGTAGGTTTTGCCACTCATTGTCTTTAAGGATGCAAGGTCTTGCAGGATGTAGGTTTTGTCACTCATTATCTTTTAGGATGCAAGGTCTTGCAGGATGTAGGTTTTGTCACTCATTATCTTTTAGGATGCAAGGTCTTGCAGGATGTAGGTTTTGTCACTCAGTGTCTTTCAGGATGCAAGTGAGTTATTCCCCACAGATGTAGCTGGGTGACGAAAACAAATGCAGTGCCTGAATGATCGTATCCAAAATTGGGAGAAAAGGTACAAATAAGCGATGTGAGAATATGAGGGAAATACCAAACTTAATCCACCTGCTAATAGACTTTCCTGATATTGCCGAGGTCAGATGTTCTATTCAGGGAGTCATCATTATTAAAATAGGGGAATTCTTTTATGAAGCTTGTACCTTTTATTATCATCCTTATAGAGGCTATACATAATGTTGATATCTCACGTAAGAAATAAACGACTTGTGTTTGTTTATCGTACAATAAATCACTACAGGGAGAACAAACCACTCGGGACTCACTACAGCCCCCTCATGGTTTATTCTCCATACAGTGTTTTATTGTATGATAAACAACTCCCAGTCATCTTTTTTTTCTTGAATGGAGACAAGAAGGAAGTTGAAACCAATAGATCAACTATCTTCGCGGATTAAAATGTCACTTCAAATGCACGACAAATCTTTTTTGTGTTAACTTGAGGAGTTTTACCGTATCAGCTTATGGTGGCTGTATGTTGAATCCTAATGGAGTCCCAGGTAATTAACTTCGTCCACTGACAGTGTATGAGTTCCTGTACAGTGATTTCAGCATATGATGATAATGGAGGTATTGATTAACTCGTGGCTAACCCGGTACGGAGAGGTGGAGCAAATAAAGGGAGATTGTGTCCATCAGTAGGGACCGTGTCCAGTCTGCTGTCAGAAGTAATGGAGAGTAATCGGCAGTAATTGCGTTTAGGTCACTGCAGGGTTTTATTTCCAGGTAGATTTCCCTTAATAGAAAAGTGGGATTGAGTTCTCCCTCCAAAGCATTAGGTTGGCTATTCTTATTGATAATATCACATGATGTAGTGTGTGTCTGACTTTAACCCAATGGGGGCGGTCGGGAAGCCTAGTGGTTAAAGCGTTCACTCGTCACGCCAAAGACCCGGGATGATTCCTGACATGGGTACAATGTGTGAAGCCCATTTCTGGTGTCCCCCGCTGGAATATTGCTAAAAGTGGCGTAAAACCACACTCACTCACTTTAACCTCATGCTTTGTCAGGCATCATTCTAGGGTGGGGCCTTGTGCTTTTAGCACCTAAATTTGAATAAAAGGCCCACATTTTCAAATACAATTGGATATTTTAACATTGTGCTGTATGGGCAAGTGCGGGTGTACCTCTGCAATATTTAAAATTTTCACATGTAGGGCCCATGTCAGAATTTCCCCTGCTTTGTGGACAGAAAGGGACTGGTACACTTGACTAATTTAAAGGCTCTGAGTTTTTACATGGTCACTGCATCAGCAGACAGCAAACTATCACTGAATGCCACATTTTCATTAATCTACCTTTGGTTTCTGGATTTATTTTATTATAAAAACCAGCTCTGATGATTGCTTAACAGCTCCACTCATCTTCAGTCATGTTACTACAAGTGAATATCCCTAAGAAGGGTACCAGTAAGGGCATTGGCTGATTGTGGACACATGAAACAGCTGTTCTTTCTCTAAAGTTCTGGGTCAGATTACCGTGATAGCAAGTGTTTAGGTACCGAGTTGAGTTGAGGACATCTCTGTGCCTAGACATGATAGAGGCATCACTTGCCATTGACATCAATGTGATGATAGTTAGGTGCTCGGTATTGTGATTTCCATTCATGATTTTGAGACAGACGCTCATGCAATGTGTGGCCAGGAAGTAACTCTGGAAGCTTGATAGAACCAGCCAAAATATTTGAACAAAATATTTTAAGAGTTGCGAACCAGAAATATTGAGGAATGGTTTTCATCTGCAGAAATAATCAAATAATTTGGTCAAGTTGCTACTGTGTCCATTTGCTTCTCTGCCAAGTTCTCATTTATCAGCTGCTGAAAGGGTCATCTGTTCCTAACTATGAGACCACCTCTGTGGTAGAGCGTCTGCCCAGACACACACACACACACAGACACACCTCGCCTCGCCTCGCCTCGCCTCGCCTCACCTCACCTCACCTCACCTCACCTCACCTCACCTCCTAACTATGATTACGCAATGTGTTCCAGTACATCACTCATCAACCGCAAACAAATCTGTCACAAGAGCCATACCAAAAGACATTAAAAGTTGAATCTTGTTACCCTGCCCGTTGCTCAGCATTAAGGGATAACACAAGGACTGGTCAGCTCGGAGCCAGTGTTAGGTTTATAATTTCATTGGGCTAACACTACAAAATTGATACTCATTCACCTAATGAAGGAGTAAGCATATACTCCGAAAGGTTGGGTTCCTAAAAAATAAAGTTGACAACCATGAATTCTCTTTCTTATATGTATCATAGCCACTGATTTACAACACCCATTGTCTGAAGAACTATATTTATATTTATTACTTACTAAATGTCAGGTGACCTTGGCTATATAAGCCTTGGTCCAGAGAGATTGACAAAAAAAAGGAAAAAAGAAAGGTCTTACCCATAGCCTAGCTAGGGTTTGGCTGGGTGCTCCGGGGCACCTAGACAACAACCACTACCACTATGTGCTGACCTGGCACATAGTGTCTTTTGTATGTATATATCTACATGTATAAAGTAACACTGTATATACCGCAAACCATCGTCTCCAAGTTGTCACTTCCTACTGAGAACCATACGTCGGCCCCTTGCATATACGAGTATGCAAATTATTCATTAATCAACGTCAGACCACACACATTGTTATATGTATCACTTCTAAATGCCTTTCAAAGACTTAATGGCATTAAGTCTGGACTAGTACAAGCAGCCACTCACCCATGTGCAGGCACATCACTATATATATATATATAATATATATATCTAAGTACCATAATCTTGAATGTGATGTTAAGCCCATTGTTACCTCAGCTTGTCAGATGTTAACGATGATTACACAGCATGTACCTGTATATTACTGCATCTCGCCCGCATCACACACTGTCATCATCCCTACAATCAGCCTGCTGCTGGAGAAGCAGCTCTGTGATGGTGGACATCCTGTGTGTAATTTGGCTTGTTGATGTCCATTAATGAAGGAAGATCACAGCCTCACACAGGGAACTGATCAGCCACATGTGGAAACGTGTCATTTAAGATAATATTTGCTGGTCTAGACGGGCCATTCCGTGTTTAGTAACGACCAGTTTTCTGGGAATATGGGACCGCCTCCGTGGTCTTGTGGTAGAGCGTCCGCCCGGAGAGCGGAAGGTCCAGGGTTCGATCCCGGGCCGCGTCATACAAAAAGACGTTAAAAGATTGTACTTGTTGTTACCCTGTCTGGCGCTCGGCATTAAGGGGCTAAAACAAGGACTGGTCGGCTCGGAGTCAGTATACTGTGTCTGAGTGGGGTATTCATGTTAAACTGCGGCATGGTATCTCAGTGAGCTAGCACTATAAATCGGCATCAGTCCGGACTAGTACAAGCAGCCACACACACACATACACGTGCAATAATCTTGGACGCGACGTTAAACCCAATTTCACTTCACCTCTGGGAATATGACTTCCTATGATTGATTAAGAGGCATATAACCAGCTTGATAATGTCCCTTGCTCCACGAAATGTTACTCGTTAGTAGACTGTAGTAGACATTGTTGAGTTGGCAGCTTTTTGTGTTTCTTAGGCAATAATAAATTATTATGTTTTAATCAAAATTTTGAAAGGGGAAGCATTGTGTGTGTGTGTGTGTGTGTGTGTGTGTGTTGTGTTGTGTTGTGTTGTGTTGTGTTGTGTTGTGTTGTGTTGTGTTGTGTTGTGTTGTGTTGTGTTGTGTTGTGTTGTGTTGTGTTGTGTGTACATCGCTTCTCAATTAATCTGGCTCATGTGAGTTAATGTGTATGGTTTTATGGATGGCACAGTTAGCAATATTCCAGCAATATCACGGCGGGGGACATCAGTTATGGGTTTAGGACATTGTAACCTTGTGGGGAATCGAACCTGGGTCTTCGGCATGGTGAGCGAACGCTTTGACCACTTGTCTATCCAACTGCCCCTGGTTCACATGAACTATGAATGTTTTGTAGCACTGTGTTTAGGAAATAATACAAATATTTCATGATGTGATGAAAGAAAGGAACATACAGTGTGTTTCTTTTTCTGTAGGTTCTTGCTCCAAATAAAACAATGTGAGACAGGTGTGTGATGGTGAGGCAGGTTGAAGGTGGTGAGACAGGTATGATGGTGAGGCAGGATGAAGGTGGTGAGACAGGTGTGATGGTGAGACAGGTATGTGATGGTGAGGCAGGTTGAAGGTGGTGAGACAGGTGTGATGGCGAGGCAGGTTGAAGGTGGTGAGACAGGTGTGATGGTGAGACAGGTATGTGATGGTGAGGCAGGTTGAAGGTGGTGAGATAGGTGCGTGGTGGCAAGGCATACAGTAATAGACAAAAGATGCAACCTTGAACATGTTGAGGTTAACAGGAATAATGTCAAAATACAAAATATCTCCATCATGTTTGTTATGGATGACAGTAATTTTGTTGAGTGAAGTCTGTGAAGAGGCCAGTAATCAGTGGTTGTTTGTTGCAGACGAGGCTGACAATGCATCGTCGCCAAAGATCACAGTGAACGACGCGGACATCCCGATACAGCTCCGTCTGCTGTGTGGCGCAGACCTGCTGCAGTCGTTCGGGGAGCCGGGAGTCTGGGCTGAGGAGGATGTGAGTTACCATCCTTCGTTGACATTTACTGTCTCAGAAATGAAAATTCATTTTCAGAAATCCAGACTATTCTCTCTTGAGTCGTTTATGACAACTTTTAAAAGATAACTTCATGTCTTGTGTAAGTAACAATAAATCGAAGTCAGTGAATGACAAAAAGCACCCATTACCCAGCACAGATTTGTTTTGTTAGCAGTCCCAGTGATTTTGACACAAAAGCTGTAGGTCAAGGACTTGGTCAATGACTTGGACCCGAGAAATGTAAAAAATCAATGGCAAAAGTCAATAAGCCAGTATTGCGGAGCATGTAGCAAATCAGACGTTTTATTAAATAAAAACATAATAATGCTGCAAAATGCATTTGTTCAAACATCGTGTTTAAAATTAAGGCAACTTCTGTGCATCAGTCAGTGCGGGTTACTGCAGTAAAACTTCAAAGTTAAATCAGTAATTTAAAAAAAATTGGGCATAGATTCTGCGCACCCAGCTACCCACCAGGGTCTATGGGCAATACTGCCTTTAACTTCACCCCCAGACACAAGGACAACTGTCACAAGCATGCAATGTCTGACCCTTTCGCCATGTTGAAGCATACTGGAAAAAAAACTTACTTTGTTCTTACTTACCTTTTGTTGAAAAAACACAAGACGACGTTGTCAACATAAGACATCAATACAACATATAATATCATCATGTTATGAACAATAATCAAGGCATGGGGCTGAAAACTCTGATTGAAAATAGGACAATATTTGTTCCGAACGTTCTCAGAATGACATAAAACTTTATGAGAGCATTTCATTGGTCATTAAGATCGATACTGTAACTAGGAATAACCCTTACTATTTACTTTTTAATCATGAAATTATGAAAGCTTGTGGCACCTTCCTCAGCATTTCTTTCAATCAAAGGTCAGACTACTTAAACAAACCATCCGTCAAATTGAAGTCAAATCTTATAGATAAATCAACAATAATAATTTAGTCAATAACTCAAGCCCCGCCAAGTCGTCCACATGTGGGTCTAGATTAATTAAGCAAAAATATTTGCTTTGTAGCCAATAAATGACCTGGAATCACTTACAATGTAATTATTCATAATTAAATGGAGAAATGAGACGTCATAATTGGGGTTGCAAATTAACTTCTTTTGCAGTCTTCCCGTTTACTGGTAATTACCATTTTTTTACTGGTAAAATTGGGCTTTGAGCGGTAATTCATGTGACTGCCAGTCCCTGTGGACTGGCAAATTGAGTACCTTATAAATCTTTGTTGTTGAACAAAACATCGGCGATATTCATATAAGTATATTTTTTCGAATGAAGTCAGCTTGTCTGTTACCATTAGGGTTTCCCCTTGTCAATTTTAGTGCAAGGAAATAACATTTTGCCTTGCTCTGAGGTTACATATCTATGTTTAGCGACTTAGTGTAAAAATATATTTTTTTTAAAGGAGAAATTTGTGACTGTACTTTGTCACCATCCTGAGTATGACAGATTTCCTTTGGTTTTCAGATAGAATATATACTTAGTAAACATGGACTAGTTTGTATCACAAGAGAAGGATGCGACCCCCGGAAGTTCATCTATGAATCAGATATCTTATCAAAGTATCAAGTAAGTGGAATGTTATGCCATACTTTTATATTTCATAAACAGTTTCATACTTTTACAAAGTTCATAAAGTTTGACCATGAATAATGTTGCCAGTTATAAGTTTCATGGCTAGTCTTAACCATTTGTTTGTTTGTTTGTTTGTTGTTTTACGCCGCACTCAGCAATATTCCAGCTATATGACGGCAGTCTGTAAATGATCGAGTCTGGACCAGACAATCCAGTGATTAATATCATGGGCATCGATCCACTCAATTGGGATCGATGACATGCATCAACCAAGTCAGCGAGCCTGACCACCCGATCCCGTTAGTCGCCTCTTACGACAAGCAGAGTCACCTTTTACGGCAAGCATGGGTTGCTGAAGACCTATTCTACCCCGGAATCTTCATGGCTAGTCTTGACCAGAATGATGTGAAGATGAATTATTTCAGATAACACTGTATCCAAAGCTGAAGGCCTTTATCTAGTTGGAATTATGTCCACAATAACTATGGCAATATTTCATCCTGGTTGAGTTATTTCTGGCATGTGTGACTTTGTTGTATCTGTCATGATGTTAAAGGGAGATTACTCTGCTGTTTCAGGACAATATTCATATAGTTACTGAATGGATCACAAATGAGATCAGTTCTACGAAGATAAGGTGAGTCCACAGAAGAAATGTGAGGTGAGAGATTTTACGAGTGTTTCACAGACTCCTGTATCAGCTGGTAAGGCTGTGATGTCCCTTCGTCAAAGTGGACTTACTTTTCGGGCCAAGTGAGGTGAGGGGTTAACGTCACATTCAAGACCGTTTCACTTATATTGTGACGTGCATGCACATGTGTGTGTGTGGCTTCTTGTATAAGTCCAGACTTACATTGCAGGGGTCGATTACATTGGCCCATGGTCAGTTAAAATTACAAAAGGCCTACTGAAAAATGTAAAATAGATGGCTGTCTGACTAGTCAAAATTTCACCCCTTCTCTGTATATGTTTAGTTTTTTCAACTGGACATTGCTTGTGAATCATGTAATTTCAATGAGAAAATATTTAGGGGGGATGAGGTCGTGTGAATGGTTGACTTGAAAGATGCCCCTCTCATCTCAGTAGAATGACACAACTGGCGCCTAATCTGTTCATGTAGGCGATGATAAAATTTCACATGGCTCTTTCCTTTGTAATGTGAAGGCAACATTGAATTTACATTACTCGAACAGTAATTGCTAAGTTGATAAGTCATTCTATGAAGGTCACTCTCGCACTGTTTTCAGGGACCATGGGAAAAGAGATGTTAAGTCGAAAAAAGAATGTAGACTTTTTTGCACTCCTGTTTCAGCAACACACAGCATCTGACAGACACTGGACTGCCGATAACAGTCACTGTTTTGTCTTGTGTTGATGTACATGTTTTTACTACTTTCCTAGGTGACTATGCTTGTCGTAAGACGCGACTATGTTTGTCATTAGCGGCGACTAATGGGATCTGGGGGTCAGCCTTGCTGACTTGGTTGATGCATGTCATTGTATCCGAATAGGTGGATCGATGCTCATGATGTCAATCACTCGATTGTCTGATCCAGACTTGATTATTTACAAACCGCCGTCATATGGCTGGAATATTTCTGAGTGCAGTGTTAAACAACAAACAAACAAAGAAACTACTTTCCTGTTGTCACGACTGTATATGACTGTAGTTAATCTTGATTGTGAAGACCAGAAAAAAGATTCTGTAGATAGAGGTCGGCCCATGTAAATTTACACTTTCATGAAACTATGATAATTTACCTTTTCAGTTGTGTGTCTTGTTATGCCAGACATTGTTTTATATGCAGAGATTAAGATTACCGTGTGTATTTGTTGGAAAGTTAAGTTGGAAATAGCAATCAGCTGTACACGTTTGTTCCCGTGTGTTTGTAGACGAGCCCTGAGGCGAGGTGAAAGTGTGAAGTTCCTGCTGCAGGATGCGGTGATCCATCACATCAAGGAGTACGAGCTGTATGGCCTGCCTGACAAGTAAGCAAGTGACTCACTGTTGGTTGGTTGTGTAACGCTGGCAGTGGTACTGTGATACTGATATTGGCAATAACCAGGTGACCTATGTAGAATACTAAACAAGCTCCCGTGTAATACCAATTTTATGAAACAAGTGAATAGTTTTGGTATCTGACGAGCGAAAGTGAGTCAGATACCAGAACTATTCACGAGTTGCATTCAGTTGGTACTACTCGGGAGCGAGTTTGGTATTTTATTTATTACTTGCCGTTTAAAACTATTTTTTAGAATTTCAATGTCATGTGTGAATATAGGCGATCTACGCGATCCACAGCATGATCAAATTGAGTTTAACAAAACTATACTTCAAACACGTCAAAAGTTGACACGTATTAATTTAATACCATGCAACGGCCCACGATAAGAATTCAGGGTTCCTTTCCAGAAAATTATCGTAGCACCAAGATTATCAATAACTCCCATATATCTAGTGTCGTGGCGCTACGATCCCCTTGTGGAACGGGGTCCTGCACCGCAAAGTTTACAATTACGTCACAATTCCCGATAATGTAATTTGTGAAATTTTGTTGCAAGATCCACTGGCGAAACAATGCAATGTTACGTCAGCCTAGCAACAGGTGTATAAGCTCCTTTCAGTGATCGATCATCTCTATACGTAATGTCGTTGAATAAGCCCAGGGATGTTGAGAGTTTTCAATATTTGTTCTTTAACCTTGTTCCTGCTGTACATTAGCACACGCTTTGGTATTGCACAATGTGTAATACAGCTGTATGTATATTAAACGGGTGATCTGTTCAAACGCAAGTAATAAATTTCATAAAGTGATCTTAGCCTTACGATGATCATAATCCATAGGGGGCATGGGTGGCCCAGTCGTCTAAGGCGCCGCAATTTGCTCTGCAGAGTTGCGTCCCTTGGACACGCCAGAAACCTATGATTGTGGGTTCGAATCCCAGTTCGCCGCAATTATGTTTCTAGGTTTGTCAGCACCATACCAGTGCTCGTGGGTTTCACCTAAGTGGTAAACGTCTGAGACCTGCATCACTTCAGGCTTTCCTCCCACATTAAGCTGACACGACGAGATATAACTGGAATACTGTTAAAAGCGGTGTTAAACCCAACTCACTCACTCATAATCCATATTTTAACATGACTTCTTACAATCATAGCTTTATGACAGCTCTTGAAACAGGACCATGGGATGTTTTTCAAACAGTTTTCTTAGCATTACGACCATTGTAACTCCTCTAGTTCTGTGGTGTGTGCTGGAAACAGACCTTTTTCACAAAGTGTTTTAGTGCTAAGTTAGTCGTAACTCTCACAGTTTAACATTGACTTACGACAGACATAGCTCTATGTTGTTTTAAACAGGACCAAGTGACCATTTTGAAAAGTTCGGCAAGGGTGGAAACTGGACTTTTATCGTCAGTTAACTTCATTGCCTCAGGAAGATAGATTTATATATTTTCGACAATTTCTCTTTGACATAAATCCTGACATTGATTTAGGAGCAGAGAACTCATGATAATTTTCAATTACCCTCCACAATCAGTATCCCAGTACCATTGCTTGTCACTGTTGCTTAGCATCGTGTCATGCTTGTGTAATACTTTTTTGCATTGTTGAACAGCAGTTGTGTTATTGTCACTGATAATTGGCATGGTACCTTGTGTTGTTTAACATATTCAGTTGCATATTGTGTTTGTTTCGGAAGTTAGTTCAGTTATCAGTGTGCTGAGGTTTGTAAATAGAAGTTTGAAAGGAAACGTTGATATCTTGCATGCTGTCTATATGTCATGTTTCATTTGTTTCTTTTGCAGAAATAAAACGACTGTTTGACAGAGGAATGAAGTTTTTTGTACCTGTTAAAATATATGTTGTTGATTTTATTAACAAATAATTGTACTATTATTTTGTTTTAATTGTCTCATGCCTGTTTAGCTTGTTAGAAATGTTTTTAGTTGATGTATTTAATCCTGACATACACATAAGCAGAAAGTAAGATCGTTTGCAACTGCCGACCTGTTATCGATGACCTGTGTAAGGGGAGGTAATCAAAAGTTGAATTAAGAAAATATTAAAAGAGTTTTGTCAGAGTGCCTACATATAAAAATCTAAATTGTAATTTTGTTATCATCAACTGAGTCTAAATATTTCAATCAAAAATGAAATCAAATTAGTTGTACCAATTTATATACCATATCTTAAGTTTGAATGTTGAATGTGTTTTGCAAGTCTGTATTTCATATTGTGACCATAGTATGGTTGAACTAGGGATGTCACGATACCAATCTCATTAAAATCAGTTCTAAGTTCTCGCTATCGCCAAACAAAGATCTGAGGAAAATTCCATTATGGGTGACGTCGGACAACCTTTCATCCGACCAATCAAAGCGTAGCTTACCAGATCATGAAAATGACAGTCAGAATGTTTTTTTCTTATTATGCAACCTCGAAAACATTAACATGGGGTATTCCGAACGACTGATTCTGTCAAAATTATCATCTATCTCTAAACATTTGAACGGAGGAGGCGCTGCACAGTACGTGGGAAGCACTGCCATAAATCTCAAACATATATTAGACATTTCGGAATGTTCGTCTTTTCAGTTTTCAAAATTTTAATCGAGAACTGTGTCAACATATTATTCAAGCATAGTCGGAAATGGAAGTTGCCAGGTTGAAACGAGTGCCATAAAGCTCGAGAAAGCTGCTTTCTAATTGGCTGATGTGACTTCTTATTAGACATTTCAGTGGTCGGTCAAAGTTTGCAAAAGGTCGTTCGGACGTGACCAGTTATGGGAAATCCTCAAATCTTTGTTTTGCGGCAGCGAGAACTTAGATCTGGTTTTAATGAGATTGTCACGATACAGGTGTCACACGATATGAATCATATCTCGATACAGTGGCCACGATACAATACATATCTTGATACTGCATGTACAACATTTTGTGCCTGAAACCCCAGTCAATAGACTCAGAAGAGAGTCCATAGACTCGCCAGTGGTAGAAACTAACAGTTTTTATTCCACTAGTCTTTATAAAGATAACATATAGCAAAACCATTTAAGAGGTCAAATTCCTACAAGTCGTTATGATACCTGAGCTATTGGGCAGCTTGGTAAGGACTATAGTGCCAATTTGTAATGCTGCTTGCTCATGAAGGTTAAAGGGGCGGTCGGGTAGCCTAGTGGTTAAAGCGTTCGCTCGTCACGCCGAAGACCCGGGTTCGATTCCCGACATGGGTACAATGTGTGAAGCCCATTTCTGGTGTCCCCCGCCGTGATATTGCTGGAATATTGCTAAAACCATACTCACTCGCTCATGAAGGTAAAGACAGACAACTGGCAACTGACTATACTCATCAACATGACTCTGACTCAAGTCAACTATTCTGAATGAGAAAATAATAAGAAACAAAGTTTATGTACTGTATTATGACAGGCAGTAAGGACAGCTGGTCAGTCTTGTTTTGGGGCCGGTTTTGTATCTGAAAGATGACCAAGAAAGTTATGAGGAATTAAAAATATTGTACTTGCTTATTAATATTATTGATGCGAGATCAACATGGACAATCCATATGGGGTTAAATGTGGACCATTGCCAAATTAAGTGTATTGGGTTTTGTATCGTGCAAAGTTTGCCGTTGATGCACCTGCGTACCTGTGAATCGTGACATCACTAGGGTGAACATTAAGTTTCATAGAGAAATGTATTATTACATGCTACTGGTTATTGATGAAATATGAAGATAAATTAAACCTTGAAATGATGAGGAGTAACATGTCATCTAATTCAGTTTTGTGAATTTTTTAAATTGGATAAAAATTATATATCAGTTTTGTGCATCTGAAGTATCTCCCATAAGGAATACATGCAATGTTTTATTTGACAACGTTCAACATTTTTCTTATGTTCGGGCAATTGTATGTAAATATACATATTTATCATTTTTTCTGAAATAAGTGAATTTTTAACATTTTTTAAACTGATTTGAAAGCCAAAATTTAATCAGATTTATTTTATCAATGCCAAACCTTTGTATCTCAGGGACTAGGTGATATTAAATACAAACTTTAATGGCATTTGTGAGTCAGGTGAAAGGGTATTCTAAGTGTATGCTTGATAAATGTGTTCGCTGTTTATGAAGTCCGATGCTAATTCCATTACAGGACATAAAAATTAATAAAATATTTGAAATTATTAAAAGTAATTACAATAACTGATATGTCATTATTCTTCTTAATTTGGCCCACCTACCTTATATTATCAAAAATGAAACAAATTCCAAAATGGCACATGCATATTTTCTGCTGCCACATCACACATACAAAAATAGTTTGTGATTTCTGGATGTGGTCTTTAAATAATCATCAATAAGTCTAATATTGGCACAAATTACATACAACTTCTGCCAAATCTGTCACTGCTGATTCTATTGAAACTGCATCCAGAGTTCTGTCCCTTGTCATTGATTTGTCCAAATTAACTCCCTTATTTCCAAGAAAATTTGGCATCCCCAACACATGTAGATTGAAGACTGATGGGAGTTTGGTCTGCGTAATATAACAACATTCATGAAAATGTAGAAATGTTAATATCACTTCGGTTGTGAAAAATGTTTGAACGAAATACTGCCAGAAGTCTAGAAAATTTCATTATTTTGCAACACAGAGAATGAAATTCTTCTAACTTACGTATTGCCAATTTCAAATGAAACTAAATGAATCAAACGATGATATGAATTTCAGTATCAAAACAGTGTAAAGTAATTATAAGAAGAATTTTTCATATAACGTCTTCATGAAGTTTGGCGACCAGGAAACCTTGTTTCAATTAGACCTGTTGTTGCACATATTTTACGAAGTTGATGGTTTGAAGCTATTTTACAAGAGGCATCAAGTTACCTACAACTACTGCCATTTATGTTTTGTTTTATTTTAAATATAAAGATCCAGCTGTATGCAATTATTATACATTTGTTAGTTTGTTGAAGAGCATGAATTTGATGTTTTACCTCTGTTTTAGTGTTTCCCTCTATGTTGTCATGTGTAGTACCCATTTCTGTTATATAGCGTGTCATATCAATGTAGACTCACTGTATGTGTTTTGTGTAGATGTGCTTGAGTATTATTTTAATTATTTCAGAAATAAATATATATTTTTACAAGAATACCACTCACTTCTTTGTTATGGAATATGATTTGAAGTAAGAAAATATCAGGATTGATTGTACAAAAGCAGTGGAGAAGCACTAGGGTGAGAGATGGACATAGTCCAGTAGTTCACAAATCTCAGAACAAGTGAACGTGTGGCAGGACTTCTTGTTCTCTCCAACATCTAGTTACGGTACTTTAACTAATAGTCCAAATGAGCTATTGCTGAAGCCTGATATATATATATATGTATATGTGCAGACTATTGCTGAAGCCTGATATATATGTATATGGGCAGACTATTGCTGAAGCCTGATATATATATGTATATGTGCAGACTATTCCTGAAGCCTGATATATATGTATGTGTGCAGACTATTCCTGAAGCCTGATATATATGTAAACGGGCAGACTATTGCTGAAGCCTGATATATATGTATATGTGCAGACTATTCCTGAAGCCTGATATATATGTATATGTGCAGACTATTGCTGAAGCCTGATATATATATGTATATGTGCAGACTATTCCTGAAGCCTGATATATATGTATATGTGCAGACTATTGCTGAAGCCTGATATATATGTATATGTGCAGACTATTGCTGAAGCCTGATATAAATGTATATGTGCAGACTATTCCTGAAGCCTGATATATATGTATATGGGCAGACTATTGCTGAAGCCTGATATATATGTATATGTGCAGACTATTCCTGAAGCCTGATATATATGTATATGGGCAGACTATTGCTGAAGCCTGATATAGATATATGTATATGGGCAGACTATTCCTGAAGCCTGATATAGATATATGTATATGTGCAGACTATTGCTGAAGCCTGATATATATGTATATGGACAGACTATTGCTGAAGCCTGATATATATGTATATGGGCAGACTTTTGCCGAAGTCTGATATATATTTATATGTGCAGACTATTGGGGAAGTCTGATATATATGTATATGTGCAGACTATTGCTGAAGCCTGATATATATGTATATGGGCAGACTATTGCTGAAGTCTGATGTATATGTATATGGGCAGACTATTGCTGAAGTCTGATATATATGTATATGGGCAGACTATTGCTGCTGAAGCCTGATATATATGTATATGGGCAGACTTTTGCTGAAGTCTGATATATATATGTATGGGCAGACTATTGCTGGGGCCTGATATATATGTATATGTGCAGACTATTGCCGAAGCCTGATATATATGTATATGGGCAGACTATTGCTCAAGCCTGATATATATATGTATATGGGCAGACTATTGCCGTAGTCACACCGAGAGTAAATCAGGTGCTGCCATTATTTGAAAAATGGCTGATACAAAAGGAAGCATTCTTCACATATGTATTGACACAATTGCACTGTGGATACTGACAGGGTTTCAAAATACCAATGTTCGACTACAGTATCAGTTGCTTGAGCTTAGTAATGCTTGAGTACAGTCACTCTTGTCTGAGTAATCTTTACATGGTAGAGAGAAACACAGGCTTCTCGGCAGTCACAGTTGTGCCCAGAGGGTCATATTTAAAGGAAAACAGCTTTCCTTTTTCCTAGACATAAAAAAATATTATAACAATGTTCGAAACATCTGTGGTGATATGAGACAAGTCTGTTAAACATGGACATGTTGGAGTGTGTGCCTCCCCATAGTAGAGTACATGATGTGTGCAGTCAGTGTCATCTTTCTCTGTGACGGCTCGTGCAACGTTAAGGCTGGGCAGAACTGGTCAAGTTGGCATTGAAACGCATAAGTCTGACCTCTTTTAATCTGGATGCAGTGTTTACAGGATGATTACTGTCAGGGACATCCTCAGTAGAATAGGTCTTCAGCAACTCATGCTTGCCGTAAGGTGACTATGCTCGTAAGAGGCGACTAACGTGATCGGTGGTCAGGTTTTGCCGACTTCGTTGACGCATGTCATCGGTCCCAATTGTGTTGATAGATGCCAATGATGTCAATCACTGGATGGTCTGGTCCAGACTCGATTATTTACAAACCGTTGTCATATAGCTGGAATATTGCTGAGTGCGGCGTTGAACAACAAACCAACAACCATGTTTATCCCCATATTGTCCTATTGAAATCCATTCAATGTGTGATGAGTTTGTACTAAATTGTGTCTGGTTTCTTTTGCTGCTGCTTTGGAAACTCTAGTAAGTATATCAACCACATTATTCCCTCGCCGAATGCTGAGATAATACCTTCCCCGGATGACGATGATGAGAACGAGTCTGTGATGTCAGTCATCAATTCATCTGACGCCAGTAACATGACCCTGAGGTCGCAGCGGTGTTCCTCGGAGAGGTCAACCCCACCAAGGTCACCCAAACACCTCATCAATGAAGCCCTGAGCCCAGCGAGGTCACCACAACATGTTCCGTGCATGACGGATATCGGAACTCTTGTTCGCCGGGTGAAAAATGTACGAGTTGCTCTTACTCCTGAGACCTGTGTTTAGTGAGTGGTCCTGCTTGCTGCTTGTTGGTCATGTGACTATGGTGCTTCTAAAATTGCAACAGCACCCTGCAATGTTGTGGTGAAAGCGATTTGAGGAAAAAAATCAACACAAGTCGGACAATTTGCCTTTACTATCCATGTGCTTCGTATTTGGACAAATAACTTTTGTGTCAGAACAGTGATGAAAATGTTGTGATTGAAATATTTATGGATGTGTGTCCTTGTGTTTGGTCCCTTAACTGACACTACTTCACATGTGGGTGATACACACTGGATTAAAGCAATTCATGAGACTAGCATTGAAAAAGGATGACAGCTGTGGAATGTTCTGGAGAAGTCATGGAATGTCACAAAAGTTATTGCATGCTCCAGAAGTCATGGATTGATTATGAAACTAAATGAAACCAGCTTGCCATGGATGTATATATTTGATTAATATAATTTTTCAATACTTTAATTATTGTTTTGACTGAACATTGAATATATGGGGAAGGTGAGAGGATTGTCAGTACAGCTTCAAGAGATTCAGATTTAATCTCTGGAAGAACTACATTTATCAGGACTTCCTTTTGTAAAACCTGTGGTAAAATTACTTTTAATCAGGCTCTTATATAGTATCTAGGTACAGTGGCAAAGCTGGTTTCATTTTAGGCAGGTCTCTTCCCTACACAACCAACTCAAGTGCATTTCATGAAATTTCATGCTGCATAATAAACCATCAAATTAAGCTTCCATTCACCATGACCAAAGACTCCACTTGTGTAGATTTGTTCCAGCTTATGGAAAATATTAAACCTGCTGCCTTTTACTAAGTGCATTCTAGTTCATGTGATATCTGTCATGGCAAAATTAATGCAGTGTATGCTATGCATCCTTATGAATGATGTAACGTGGCTGGCACACTCAGGTGATAATAATATTGAGGTGGACACTGTGATCTTGCTGGGATTTTTCTGGACGTTTTGTAAAATACTTTCATTTGACCGAATGTCTCATTAAAATCAGATCTAAGTGCTAGCTTCCACTACCTTAGGATCTGAGGGCATTCTATTACAGATCATGTCAGAATGAACTTTTGCGAACTATGAGCGACCAATGAAATGACTAACAGGAATCGACATTAGACAATCAAAAAGCTTTTCGGCACTAGTTTCAAAATTGTGAAGGGGGCACAGATAGCCAAGTCGTCTAAGGTACTGAGTTGCATCCTCTGGGAATGCCAGAAATCTATGATCATGGATTCGAGTCTAGATTTGTCAGCATCATACCAGTACTCTTGGGTTTCACCAAAGTTGTAAACATCAAAGACATCCATCACTTCGGGCTTGCCTCCCACATAAAGCTGACACATCTTGATATAACTGGAATACTGTTCAAAGCAGCATTAAGCCCGAATCACTCTCACTCAAAATGGTGACTTCCTTTCCAAAATGTTTTGAAAATTATTTTGACAAAGTTCTCGATTCAATATTTGTCAAATAGATCACTCAGATTTTATGGCAGTACTTCCCACGGGCTGTGCAAAGTCTTCCTATTCACATGGTTATCCCACTGAAGCAAGAGACAGAATCAGTCATATGCTCCATAACTGTCTTTCGAAATTCCTGTGTTAATCATGTTAATAGTTTCAAGTTTGCATGAGTAGATGACACATTCAGATTTTCACTTTCACCATCTTACATACCACACTGCGATTGGCCCGTGAAGATGAGGGGTCTTCAGCAACCCATGCTTGCCGTAAAAGGCGACTATGCTTGTCATAAGAGGTGACTAACGGGATCGGGTGGTCAGGCTTGCTGACTTGGTTGATGCATGTCATCGTGTCCCAATGACATGGATCGACCCTCATGATATCAATCACTGATTTGTCTGGTCCACACTTGATTATTTACAGACACGTCATATAGCTTGAATATGGCTGAGTGCAGCGTTAAACAACAAATAAACAAAGAAATACTCCGATGGGTCAGATGAAAGGTCTTTCTGACGTGACCTGGAATGGGATGTCCTTAGATTTTTGTTACAGTTTGTGAACACTATGATCTGTTTTTCAGGAGACTGCATTTGGTCATATTGTGAAGTAATATTTAAAGTAGAAAGTCAAAGGATATGATTCATATTTCGATTACATTGACATATTGCATGTATTGCTCATATGCCAAAAATACTACTCAAAAGAGGTAAAAAAACCACCCAATTTTTGTTTCACTTCTTTTGAGTAGATATGACACTACACAAAATGTATTAATGTATTTATGTTTAACTAGGCTTAGGAAAAGGACTTGTAAGATATCACACGTATCTATGCATGATGTGTTTAAAGGAAATGTGTTGCATAAGAAATGCATTGCATGACACTATGCAGATGCTGTGTTAAAATTAACTGTCAGCTTGTAGGGTCCTAGAAGATCATAATAGAGCTATTGATGTTAAGAAATATGTGAAGATCTTTCTATCTTATGAATAGATTAGTACTTTGTAAAAAATATAAACATTTTCATATCTGGCTTGACAAGGTATTGATGCTACCCCAACAGCTTGAAAACAGTGTTGTATAATTAGCAAAACATGCAAGCCTACAATAGCTGCCACACATTCATCTGTATGTATTCTCGTAGCCTTCATATACACGCAAGTGTACACGCTCCTCTGATGCAAGCATTGACACACAGCACTGCAAAAATGTTGTTTGTTTAGATACATATAATCTTGTTTATGAACTCTTGTTGCTGTGATCAATATTTAACTAAGTTATTGATGTTTTGTTGTTGATGTTTTTGTTTTTACAGTGTAGTGTTTCAGATTCCTGGGCTCATCCATAATAGGAATGGCCTATTATGTTAAATATATTCTTGTATATTAAATATGGTCACATTTTAAATGTGGCCTCTTATATGAAAGAAGAAATGGCCTTTTACATGACATTGGGCCACTTATGTGAAAGAAATGGCCTCTTGTATTAACATGCCCACTTATATGAAAATATGGCCTCATATATGAAATATGACCTCTTGTATGAAAGAAATGGCCTCTTGTATTAATATGGCCATTTATATTAAATTATGCCTCGTATGTGAAATATGACCTCTTATATGAAAGAAATGGCCTCTTGATTGAAAGAAATGGCCTCTGTCATGTGAAAGGGCCACTTTTATGAAGGAAAAAGCCTCTTCAATGAAAGAAATGACCATTTATCTCCATAATTCTCAACCAAGTCAATTTATATCTATGGCAGTTAGTGTCTACTGCTAAATATTACAATAAATCTGAAGCCATGTGATGTAAATTGTATATATGTACAAGACAATGCATTATTTGTGTTAACATGAAACAATTGTTGATGTTCTGTTTGATATTATTTAGAGATATATCTACATAGTGTTATACTATCTTCCATGTGTTCAGTACTGCTGTGCTTGTTTTCAGCAACAAACAGTATATATATATACGGGTTCTGATTCCATAAATCGCTGCAATGCAATTGTTGTATAAAGTATGTTATATCTATCCGTTACACTTCAAATGGACCAGCATTGTTTACCTCATTAACCATCATTTATAGGTATTAATTATCAAGTCCCAACAGTTTTCTTACAAGTAGTATTGCAGTATTTGCTCAACTGATTTCGTACCTGTACTTTTGCCAGGTACATTTTAGACTTTGGTTCTATATGTCTGTGTGTAATCACACTGCTGCAGACCACTCTGACATTAAATTGTTGCCTGGTTATTTTTGAGTATCTAAAAATCACAAATGATTTAATTTACTATTTAATAATTATATGTTCATTTTATCATAGTAACAGTATCACATATTTTTTCCTTGTATCAGATACTAGATACATCTCTAAACTACTGTGTTGGCCGTTTAGATTAGATCATTCACAATTGTTCACATTGTGCGCACATGTTTTTTAATTACCTTACCAAATTACCTTAATTACCTTATGACTTAAGCGTGTTTCAGTTGTTGTGATTGACTTAAAAAACAATGTTAGGGTTGTGCAAACCGAAATATTGACTTTATTAAGCATGCTTAGTCGCATTATACAAAATTAGTAGATGTTATATTATATACACAGACCAAACCAATTATTGAAAATAAGTAGGCTTATTTTATGTATGTTTTATAACATATGTTCACAAAAAAAAGACAGAATAAAGGTTCCCCAAGATAATCAGTTGTAATTAGTTTGTGTCAAAAAGAGGAATAAATTTGAACTTGCTATTTTCTTGTCGAGAGAATTGAAAGCTTTGAATTATGTGTCGGTAATGGTAGCTGTTAAGGGACCACCCGTTTAATATTCGGGGGTTGGGGGGGGAGAGGGGGTGGGCACCTGGGACTTGTTTTGAGAAAAGATATTTTTTTCAGCTGCAGCTGCAGGACCAGATATGTTTTTAGTTAAAACTATGAGTCAAAATATTTTTAAAAAACAACACATTGCAAGATTGTAATCTCTGTGACAGACAATTTCTTTCTACTCCAACAATATTTTCAAGAACTTACAGGAACAATTTATATTTTCGATAAAATCCAAGGCCCCAACCAGAATATCAAATGGTCGGCCCTTTGGGACTGCGGATTTATATATGGTGGCTTTGTTGTGTTCCAGTACAACCTACGGGCTTTCCAGTCTTGGAAGGTTCAGAACTAGGCAGATGGCGGGCCAAGGGAGGAAGCAACTGTGATACGCAAGGAGGGTACAATGCTCACACTTGGGGAGCAACAAGCAGTGTGACATGTGTGCTGCTAGTGCCATTGGTATAAGGAGCCGTTTTCTCTCAGTTCAACGTTTCTAATGGCTGTGATATTTTGCTGTTGTGGCTACCTTAATAGTGAACTTTGTTTCAATTTAACATTTGTATTATTGGGTAAAAATGGGTGATTCTAGGAATGGTTTTCACATCGTACCAAATGGAATGGTGTTTTATTAAAAGACTCTTTAAGTTATGCTCATCACATTACCGATTAGTATTCACCACAAATATATACACATTTGTACCCACTTCAAAAACAGATGTATGTAAAATTCATGTATGTATACCTAAATGGGGACTGTGCTCCACAGTGACTTATAAACATTGTGATGTTTGAAGTGGTAGACAAACAAGGTAGTGATAGAAGGTCTTGATTCAAGCTGGCTGGGACATAATATGCTCGAGCCTATGAAACTGCTTCACAGTGATTTGCAAGCCATGGTGAACGATGACGTCACAATCAAGTGACATCACTAATCTCTGCCTCAAAGCTGGTTAGTTGTACTATTTACTCTCAAGATACTGGTTATTACTGTTTATTAACTGAAAAATTTGTAAGAATCATTTTGGATGATAATTTCAATTTCTGCCTTGTGTCTCCCAAGCTTAAAGGGGCACTGATCTAACGCAATTCCCCGGGACTGGTTGTTGCCTTTGTTATTGTTTTTCCCCAGTGAATACCCGGATGTATAGCAGAAATCTAGACTAGTTCGCGACCTCTGCTGCGCCATTCGTAAGCGCATTAGTCACTTTTATGGGTAGTAATAAGGGCGTATGGTCACATTGATCAACAAAATGAAATACAGTTTTCGAGATAATAAGGAAATGTAGGTATCTTTGTGAGTAGCATCGGTAATGGTGACGAAGTTTTGATAATTTGCCGATTATCGTTTACACTATTTTGACTTGCAACACAAAGTATACATTTCACCTGAGCATATGCTTTTTTATAGTGTGTATATTTTTTTACTGTCAAATGTGTAACAAATTTATTAAACGTCTAAATATTCAGTTATTTTACAAAGTGACTGAAAAACATTTCCATCTGTATTATTATGACAACGAATTCCAAACATTTTGATGTTTAATGTCATCACCAAGAGACTGAAAATGTAACGTTGAAAAGTACATTTCTAAGTTGTTTGGCTTTTAATCCTACATAATAATCTGTTGTGATGTTTGTAGGCCCTTTTGATCGTCTTGATCAATCTGGACAGATTTTTTAGTCAAAATGACTGAAATATTTACACATTTTATAAATTGCCTGAGAGAATCACATTTTACAAATTGACAGTAATATATACACGCTTACAAAGGAAAAGACTTGTGACAACAACGTCTATCGCGCATTCAAGAATTTCCCAACCAAGACGTAGAGAAACAAGAACGAATCAGTTCAAATGAAGGAAAACAAAATGCAGATATCATAATTACAACCTACCAAATTTATGTGTATAAGTTTTAGGCAGCTTCCTTGTTCGAGGAATGTATCCGTGAATATCCACACAAAGGAACAATATCCCACTCGTCTGCAGCTGTACAAAGAAACTTAGTCGATGTCACGTGTCTCAGTAACAATCAAATATTTTAAAAGATATATATCGTTTCGGGATATTACAACCCGTGTTCGTTTCTCAACTGATCGCTTGGATTGTTTCAGGTGTTTTACATAGGTGTCAAGTCTCAATGGTCGGCTGAGAAAGCCCACGTGACAACTATTTTCATAGCGTCCACGGTTCCTAAAAATTCCATTGAGTGATAGATAACAATGATCAATCAATCAACGTATTATCAGTTAACCCTTTGAACAAAGTATGTTGTTTTTACATCGGCACTTCGCGCCATGATATGAGTGTATTCCCTTTGTTTTAGTAAACCTAGACATGTAAACACTCACTCTTGACATATCCACTGTGCAAGATAACAGTGATTAATCAATCAACGTATTTTCTGTTAATCCTTTGATGACTAGGAACGATCCGTTGATTTACAAAAAAAAGTAAATCAAGTGATCATTCATCTCTTGCTGGGCTGCCACGTGCATATTACATAACACACATTTCACCTCACTTCAAACCTGGATTTAGATTGAATAATTACCCCAGACACAATAAATGCCAAATGGGAACCTTTGTCAGGTAATATAAGTGGTGCTACCAAAAATTCATTAACTGAGCATCAAGTGAATGACGACAAATACACAAGTGTAGGGTTGGTTATACGAGAAAACGTGGATGACAACAAGGGAGTAGTAATCGTATTATCGACGCAAGCCGAAATCCGAAAATGCTTTTACTGCATGGATACTGTTTTTAGTATTAAAATATAACCATCTGGGGTATTTCCAAATGACGACGTCCGATGAGCTCCCTTGTTTTTTTTGTCTGTTTGTTTAGGCTGAAGAAATGAATTAACATGCGCCCTTTGTCGAAATCTTTATAGATCACAGTTAACCAATCAGTGTTCAAAAATGCGTAAAACAAATATTGCCTCCAGCCTCCAAGTTTATTTAGCTGTCCTTGCAGACGGTACCCCAGTCTCTGGTCACGCTAAGTTGCGTTGCGTATCATCCGGGTACTCAAGGGGGGGAAACCAATAACAAAGGCAACAACCAGTCCGTTAGATCAGTGCCCCTTTAAGTATATCAAGACTCGTTTGTAAAAGTAAAACAATCCTCAGCAAGCCTTAGATATTTGTAACTTTGTCAACTTGTCTTTACGTATTTGATCTCAGTGGGATTGTGCAAACTTCTTTAGTCTGCGCATAACTAAACTAGTTCAGTTGAGACACAGTTTTCCATTATTTGTGACCTTTTCTGAAATACATGTAAGCCAATGGGAAGGCCTAGATAAATTCCATATTTCCAGGTAAAGGTCAATTTTTTTAAAAATGTATAACATTAATGTATCTCAATGATAATACACACGACGAAGTATTAGCCTATAATATACTTGCCAATTCATCAGTCCTTACAGTACAGGATTGATGTGTAAATTAGGCTTTCTCATCTTTCAGTTCTCTAATGCCACTGAAACACTTAGATCTATTCAATTTTATGACATGAACTGTGATGAGGACTTGTGAAACAGGAGCATGGCATATACCTAGGAAACACAAGCTAGTCTTTGGCTGTGAAGGGGTACTAGTCACTGCAATGTGCTCACATTATACCTTTGAATCTCAGTGTTGTCCAATTGATCTTTTGTCCAGTCATGTGTATTAAGCACCAACATGATGCAACTTATGTCATGTAATGCAATACTTAATGCTGTGACGTGATGCTGTGGTTGAACTTATTCCAGTGTTCCATTCCTAGCACAGATTATCAGATGGATCTTGTCAGGGTTTCTTGTTTATGCATATATCGATCCTTTTCTTTCAGTGAGTAACGCGTGATTGGAGCATTTCTGATAGTCATCATTTTAAATATGACCATAATATGTTTTGTCTGTTTCGTCTAATAGCTATACAGACATTACAAGTAATGTTCATTCTTATCTGTACAGGGGGCACAGCTGGACCAGTCGTCTAAGGCGCCGCGATTTGCTGAGCAGAGTTGTGTCCCTTGCGCCAGCCAGAAACCTATGATTGTGGGTTCAAATCCCAGTTCGCCCCGATTATGTTTCTAGGTTTGTCGGCACCATACCTGTGCTCGTGGGTTTCACCGAAGTGGTAAACGTCTGAGACCTGCATCACTTCAGGCTTTCCTCCCACATTAACCTGACATGCCGTGATATAACTGGAATACTGTTAAAAACGGCGTTAAACTCACTCACTTATCCATACATATAGCACTGTAACTTTCAGATTCGTATCACAACCTAATCGGGTATAAATAAGGTTGACATATCAACACTTCTGTAGTGTCATTAATTGAACTTCTTCTAAACCAAATACAGATCATAATTCCCCATAATAGATTAAAAAGTAAACTAGTAATTCTTTCCGTCATATCTCAATTTTGGATTTCATCTTGCTTCTTATTCTCTCTGAACTGAAATCATACAGAAAGTTGAAGTCCTTTAGTCAATCCTGTCTCGGTTGATACGTCAG
This sequence comes from Haliotis rufescens, assembly GCF_023055435.1. Lineage (NCBI taxonomy): Eukaryota > Metazoa > Mollusca > Gastropoda > Lepetellida > Haliotidae > Haliotis > Haliotis rufescens. Next base: position 41,063,317 of record NW_025963802.1, read on the forward strand.
CTTCAAAATGCCACTTGAGCATGTCAAAGATATCTGACAAGATCATCTTTCTAACACACACATGTATGTACCGTATTCGACGTAATAAGCGCCCAGGGCGGTCTCAAAATTAGAAATGGGGGGCTCTTAATAGAATGTTATTTTGGTGGAAAAAAAACAGCCTCTAAAGATAAATTTCGTGGTTTAAGCTGACAGCCTGAAATGTTTATATATGACTGATATATTTTTCCAGAATTTAATTGCGTATTATACGCGAATAAATAAGTTTTTTGTACATTGATCAATCGGAAGGGTTGCTAATTGGGATTGTTCACCAGCAAATATATAAGTAAATATCGCCATGGGCGCTTATTTGAGCAGAGCGCTTATTACGTCGAATACGTTATTAGTATTTGGAAGATGCCACATGTAATCCCTGCCCAACGTGATAAATACTATGTCAGAAAGACATTTCTTATGGAAAAGGAATACAAACAGAATATTTTTCATCAGCATTATCAGTGTAGACTAAACCCGTATCATTTGAACAAAAATGAATGTATAACATGTAGACACCAAGCTTATTGCCTAGCCACAGTTATTTATGGATGTCATTTATCAAGCAGTACTGAGCAGTCCCAGTTATGGTGTTTATGAAGTCTTCATATTATTATGCATATCAATTGTTGCTACAGTGAGCCTTATTATATAGATACCATTACCAACTTATCTATTTTTTCCTGACCTCAAACTGCTGTTTTTCTCGAATTATGAGTTATTCTTCCATTTAGTTCAGGCCTTGTACAGTAAAGTATATTTTTTTATTTATAACTTCAATATTCAGAGGGATAGTGCGATCAGAATCTAGATGGCTTCGGGAGCATAAAAAAATTCTTTCCTGTGATTCTGGAGTGCATTTGTGTTGCTTCACATAGTTGTGCCAGAAACCTCTGATCTTGGGTTTGAAAGCAGATGTTTCTTGGTTTGTCAGCACCATACCTGTGGTCATGGGTTTCATCACAGTGGTAAACGTCTAAGACCTGCTTTACATGGAGCTGGTCTAAATTCCCCTTATGGAGTCAGAAATAAGTAAATAGTCACTTTACTTTGAACATGTTCATTAAGCAGGATAGCTTATTTGACCTTTAAACAGTTTGATCAGAATCGTTCGGAAATGAAATTTTGGTATCTTTGAACATTTTGTCTCAAAAGAATTTGATTTGAAGAACACTAGAGGTCCAAAATGCTTCTTTGCAGTTACCTGGAAAGTGTGCTGACCTCCAAATTTCTCTGAAGGTCATTTCTTTTTGTTTAAAGTATAAGGTCACTTTGGTTCCAGAACTATATATTTATAAAAGCAGAACTATTGATATATAAAAGCAGAACTATTGATGTATAAAGCAGAACTATTGATGTATAAAAGCAGAACTATTGATGTATGAAGCAGAACTATTGATGTATAAAGCAGAACAATTGATGTATAAAAGCATCACTAATGATGTATGAAGCAGAACTATTGATGTATAAAGCAGAACTATTGATGTATAAAAGCAGAACTATTGATGTATGAAGCAGAACTATTGATGTATAAAGCAGAACTATAGATATGTAAAAGCATCACTAATGGTGTATGAAGCCTAACTATTGATGTATAAAGCAGAAATATTGATGTATAAAAGCAGAACTATTGATGTATAAAAGCAGAACCTTTGAGATTAGCACCATGAAGTCCATCGTTCATGTTTATCCTGTCAACATGTACTTTCCTTCATGAAATGCAATGTTTATTGATTATGTATCCTTTATGGTCATTGACTATTGTGTTGTACAGTTGCTGGTAACACTTGCTGGTAATAAGTGCAAATCTTCTGTCTTATCTGCTGTGATGCAATGTTACATTTGTCAAATAAAGTTGTTACGGTCTCAAGTGTTTGTTGTCATGTGAGGAGATGCTAAGATCTAAAGATTCTTCTCCCCATTGTAAATTTCCACTCGCTACATGCTTTCAGGAATGAGGGGCACATGTGGCAAAGCTATCTAAGGTGCTGCAGTTCTCTAGGCAAAAACCTATAATTTTTGGTTTGAGTCTCTGATTTTCACTTATATTTATGGGTTTGTCAGCACCATTATCTATTCGTAGACCCTGAAGATCTGGGTAGAGAAAAGGTCTTCAGCAACCCATACTTGCTGTAAAGAGGCGACAATGCTCGCCGTCAGAGGTGACTAAGAAGATCGGGTGGACAGGCTTGCTGACTTGGTTGATAGATGTGATCGTATCCCAATTGTGTAGATAGATGCTCATGATGTCAATCACATGATTGTCCAGACTCAGTTATATATAGACTGCCGTCATATAGTTTGAATATTGCTGAGTGTGGCGTTAAACAACAAACACATTTTTTTATAGGCTGTGTATGAGGTGCCATTGACTTCCAAGTGATGTATGAAGGGTCCCAAGCAAAGTTAGACTGCACACATAAACCTACATGTGCATAGGGCGCATGGGAACCACCCACTTCATTATTCATAGGCAGTTTACAAGACGTGGTCCCAAAATGATTGTATCACTCAATGATTGATAACGTGTTATGCCATGCATAAACACTAGGCGTTATGGTCCAGGGCCTCTTCTCATAGAACGATTTTTTGTTTTTGGCTTCGAGTGGTGGTCCAAAGGTACAAACGGTAAAACGGACAACTAACGGGATCGGGTCGTCAGGCTCGCTGACTTGGTTGATGCATGTCATCGATCCCAATTGTGTGGATCGATGCTCATGATATCAATCACTGTATTGTCAAAAGAAGTATTCGAGAGAAACGTACCGACACATGACGGAGTCCCGTAAATCTCGCAGAAATTGAGGACGTCTTCGTCATTGTCAACAACCTTGGTGAGCTTGACGTAGCGTCAAGTAACAGATGAGGTACAGTTGACGAGTTCCGTCTCGGTCGGACCAAGTATGCCAGAGTGGCTGGCACACACAGTGCCCTATGCTGGACAGGGGAGGGCCGGTGATGCACATACGTGGTCACTGTAAAGTCATGAGTTCTACCACCTGGAAGGAGAACACAATTACCTCTATTTCAATTTCATTGGACAGCAATGGATATAATATACAGTAAACTACGGTTATGACGAACTAAAAGGGACCACTAATTATAGTTCGTTATAACCGTAGTACGTTATGGGCACATACTAGTATACAGCAAATGGACAGACCCAAACACAGTTCGTAATATCCGTCAGTTCGGTATAAGCGTGTTCGTTATAAACGTAGTTTACTGTAGTTAATTGAATGACTTGTCGCCTTTCAAATCAATGTACATAAGGTATGACCCTCCAAACATGTTCTTTTCACGTTGTCGTTATATTATTTAAATGATGTACAAAACTGATATTAATTTGCTGTACTTTTTTTATGGCGTTCTGACACACTGAGTTGACATGGGCAAACGTGGCACTATTAAAGCGCTTTCAAGGGTTCAGTGAAGACCATACTTAACGCAGGGTTTAGTATACCATGTAATAATAATAATCACATATTTGTTTATGTATTTGCTTTGCCTGCATATGTGAAGAATTAATTCGCACACCCATATTAATTATTATCAGCGTAATAATGGAGCATTATATACAAGAGATTAATGCCTTATGACCACGTTTCCTTCTCGACAATTACTGTCATCTGCCAATTGTAGCGAGGAACTGGAGCGGATGTAAAGTGAAGTGTCACAGGTTTGTTTGTTGTTAACGGTACACTGAGCAGCGATATGACCGCGGTCTGTACAATACAAAAAAAACGAGTCTGGGCCCTCTTGCACAAAGCGATCTTAGCGCTAAGATTATTGTAACTCCCATACTTTAACATTGGCTTACGATTGAGATTGCTTTGTACAAGTGGGCTCTGGATTCAAGCTCTATCTTCGCAAATGGGATACGATGCCATGTAGGAACCAAGTCAACGAGCCTGTCCACCCGATTCCGTTAGTCGCCTCTTACGGCAAGCATGGGTTGCTGAAGACCATCTTTTACCCGGATCTTCACGGGTTTGTGAAGTTTAATAAAACTGGCAGTTTCCTAATGAGTGCTTACGAAATATGCTTTCCCTGGAGACAATGAGAACACTGTCAATGACATAGGTGGCCTGGAGGTCGACCTGCCAGAAAGGGGAATAGTCGCCATGTGCAGTATGTAGACAACTCTGTTTAGTATTTTTGTTATCCCTTTTCCCATCAACGACCTTTTGAGGTCCCAAGATATCGACGAAGTTGTTATGGGCACTGCTCTGTTTAGCTGGTTTGCCAAGAGCTACGTTGACACAAGCTGAAAAATAGACATACATCAGGAAAACATTACTGGGCACCCCCAAGACGTGTCCCCAAAGTGGGGATCATTATTTGAGGACTTAACCAGCTGTAAAAAATCAATCTCCAGGTAGGCGCCAGTTGGTCCCTACACAGATAAGTCGAATAAAGCAATAAGGTATTTTAGTTATTGATACCTTTCTCTAAACTGAACATATGAACAACCGTGAAATAACTAATAATATATAGTCAAACACCGTTGTGTAAAACTTTGATGGTTCGACTAGCTCGATTGTTTGTAGCCACCTTTTATCAAACAAACTCAGACACAACCCACACCTTCCACAACGCCAAGCAGTAACACAAGAAGAATCGGAACAATCGTTGGATCCATGGCGCGGCTGTCTTGTGTGTCCGGAGATGCTACAAGCTGCACAGTGAACCCACACACGGTGGTCTCAGTATTAGTAGTGTGAGTTGGGTTGTCATGTTGCGTTCTCGGGACTCCTCGTCTCTGTGATGTTCCCAGCGACACTGTTATGTGCCTTTAAAGTGTTGCCAGTCACGCTGAAAGTATGATCAACGAAACCTGAGGAACCAATGGCGTACGCCACTTTAGCCAACCACAGAACTCCTTAATCAATTCATCTCGACGTTTTTGTTGTTGATTTATGTGATTGGCAGGGCGTTAGATAGATGTTTCTACTGTTACAGATACCAGAGTTTGAAGTCCATGACGACTGGGATCATCCTGCATACACTATAGATGTGCATTCACATAACTAATCAAATATTTATCTACATATCTCTCCATGGCTCCATTGTGTTACGTGCCGACTTCCATACAGAGGCAATAGGTAAACTCAAAATTGTATAGGTACAAGAATTCAGTGTCAAACCATCTAACAACAAAGAAATGATACACAAGTAACAATTGTATTACAAAATTAACTAGGTTCACAAATCAACACAAATTACTGCACACCAATCACAATGCCGGTACACAATAGAGTGGTAGTACAATATACAAAGACAGTACTTTTACAATGGCAGTATTATATATAAAAGCAGTGGTAATAGTATTTACCTAGCAGCAACAGTGGTCAAGCTTTCTAAATAGGCCAAGGCTGGATATTCAAGGTGAAAACAATTATCTTCACACATCCGCTGGTCTTGATGTAATGTGAGATTAATGTGAGATGAGAAAGGTACGCTCTTGTCCATTATAGAGTCTAAATACCCCCTAGAAGCTTCAAGGTGCTGGTTTAGTGTAGCCGTTCCAGAACATTCTAGATTATACTTGACTCCAAAAAACATCTAAATATAGTAACATCCACACCACTGCTTACATTAGATAGTACTAAATTCCCAATGACTAATTATTGTCAAAACATAATGCTATGAACTTCTACAGAATCTCAACAGCAACAATTGCACTATTGTGTAACAATAATTTACACTGCCATATAACAAGTGTACCAACGAGATCTTACAAGGTTTTACCAACTCGAGAGGACATTGCTATCTGCATGCCAACAACAGACGGTGGTGCCATCAGCCCGGACAACAAGGTATGGAAACAGAACCTTTAGCAGAGCTGGCCCTGCTGTATTGAATGAGCTTCCAGTTGTCAGGAGATCCGAGGATATCATGATCAGCAGCTGCTGGTCAACTCTCAAGACCCAACTACTTTCAAAGACCATATGACTGAGCGCTCTTGAGCAGGGACCATCTCTTGACAAAGTGCTACATAAATCATACATATCATATCATATAATTTTTTTTATGTCAACAGGATATGAGAGCCGTATGATAACCGTAACGTGCACAATAACATTAATGATATCACTAATATGCACGTTCAGGAAACCAATAAGGTACCCGTAATACTGACAGGATATACACGTTCAGGAAACTAATTAAATACCCGTAACGCTCACAATAACATCAATAATATGCACGTTCACGGAACTAATCAGATAGCCGTCAATATACAATATCGCTAATATGCACGTTCACGGAACTAATCAGGTAGCCCCAACGTACACAATATCGCTAATATGCACACTCACATAACTTATGACATGGCCATAACGTGCACAATATCACTAGTATGCACGGTCATGGAACTAATCACATAGCCGTGACATACACACTATCGCTAATATGCACGGTCATGGAACTAATCACATAGCCGTAACATACACAATATCGCTAATATGCACATTCCCAGAACTAATCACATGGCCATAACGTACACAATATCGCTAATATGCATGGTCATGGAACTAATCAACTGATTGGTGCTGCCCCCCCCCCCCCCCCAGGAAGAAGGTCCGCCCGGAGAGCGGAAGGTCCGGGGTTCGATCCCCGGCCGCGTCATACCAAAAGACGTTACAAGATGGTACTTGTTGTTACCCTGTCTGGCGCTCGGCATTAAGGAGCTAAAACAAGGACTGGTCGGCTCGGAGTCAGTATACTGTGTCTGAGTCGGGTATTCATGTTAAACTGCGGCATGGTATCTCAATGAGCTAGGACTATAAATCGGCATCAGTCCGGACTAGTACAAGCAGCCACACACACACACACACACACACGTACATGCACGTCGCTATATAAGTGCAATCACCTTGGACGCGACGTTAAACACAATTTCACCTCACCTCACCTGTTCCTCGTTAATGAAAGGTAAAAGTTAACTACTGCTTGGCTAACCAACCTTGACTTATCCCGGTATAAGCTGTCCGACAAATGGGAGGTTACCGCATTGGCAGATACATTCACGACATACTTGTGACATTATCTGTGATGTCAATGTACTATAATTACTGATGGCCACCTGTGTTTTCTACTATATCATACAATAGCGTCATGTGATGAATGTCTCAAACAGGCAGTGTACACTAGAGCGGGTAGATCTCGAGTAAAGGTCGCGGCTTGTATTAGTTAGGTTTATTGTGTATGTGACTGCGGGGGATAACGGGTAAGTTTACATGACCTCACGAGGTCAGCTTGACTACATCCTGTATCATTTGACCGGTCTGAATATACATTTAACATTCAGTTTTGTGATAGGTGAGTAATAACGCAAGACAGTCCCTTGATAATTACACGAGGCCAGACTGACTGGAATATGTTGATCAGTCTGAATAAGGTTTAGCATTGATGATGTGTGAGTACTTGTGTGTAGTCCTTGCCATGTGTGTAGTATGTGTATTCGGTGTGTGTATCTATTGTCCTAACTTGCATTTCCACACTAAACGTATACTAACGTAGATCTGGAACTTACTCACTGAGGACAACGTAATAGTCAGAGGATAAACGTTTCCTTCTCTTTTGACGTGTTTGGGTGAACAGCTCCAATTGCAGAAACTATTTTTAAAATTAATATTGATATAAATGACAGCTTTTATTGTTACAAAACCAAGCCGTAAAGTAGAATTTGGTAACGAAAAGGTTTATACATACGTTATAAGTCATTAGTTTGTGAAAGAAATTAGGACATAACATAAGAAGATATAAAATGTTTACGGAAGTGAGAACTGCGCTCTCGAATACAACATCTCATATGTAGGCCAACGCCCAGGTGAAAAGATATGTTTGGCTTGCCTACGCAATACATCGGGCAGATTATGTACTCCCAGTGAAATTGATAACTTACAGATTGTTTTCATTCGAATGAACCATGACCCAAGGACAGTGCCCCTGACTGGAGATCATGTTTAATTTTTTGTTCAGTTTGGTGTCATGAGTAGACGATTGGTTTATATCCGGGATTTATAGTCTCACATTAGTTTAAACCTGTTTGGATAAAGTATGTATAAATGTACTGATTTCAAGAAGACCAAATTACTAGTTTTTGTCAAATTAGCATTACCATTCAATATATATCACAGTGGCATATTTTATAATGAAGCCGAATCAGTTCCTTAATGATTGTTTTACAGAGCAGTCAAAAGTTCTACACCCAGACAAAGAGCTACCTCACTATGTAACCAAGAACAATGTTGCTCTAAGTCACATCAAATAAGGTGGGCACGGGTGGCCCAGTCGTCTAAGGCGCCGCGATTCGCTGTGCAGAGTTGCGTCCCTTGGGAACGCCAGAAACCTATGATCGTGGGTTCGAATACCGGTTCGCCCCGATTATGTTTCTAGGTTTGTCAGCACCATACCCGTGCTCGTGGGTTTCACCGAAGCGGTAAACGTCTGAGACCTGCATCACTTCGGCCTTTCCTCCCACATTAAGCTGACACGCCGCGATAGGACTGTAATACTGTCAAAAGCGGCGTTAAACCCAACTCACTCACTCACTCGGATATTATATTTAGCCAAGCAACGTTTTGATAGTTTGTACTTTAAAAAAAATTCAAATCCAACTTTCAAGTGTATGTTTTCTTTTACCCACCAGTTTACATGCCTTTCGACATAACATAAAACAATAGCATACACTTATGTTTGTGTGTATAATTGTCACCTTTTACGCCCTTTACTGCTAACGGGATCTGTTTGAGCCGATATTCAAATGAAGATAAATCGCAGGGTTGACGTGTTATATTAATTAGACACCTGTATGTAGATATGTAACATATTTTCAACGTGTCGTTGGCGTCGGTACCGTTTTTATATTTTCCAATGTTATTTTCAGACTTTAACCGTCCCATCAATACGGCTCGAACATGAAGTACAGACGATTGCAAGCTGTGTTTGTGTCTGTTACGGCTGGTGAGTACCCCAGTGGGAATAACGGTAGTTCTCGTTGCTCTGTGGACATCCATCTTGCGGAGAAACGTAGTTGGTTGGTTGTTTTACGCCGCACTCAGCAATATTCCAGCTATATGACGGCGGTCTGTAAATAATTATATAATCGAGTCTGGACCAGACAATCCAGTGATTAATATCATGAGCATCGATCCGCGCAATTGGGATCGATGACATACATCAACCAAGTCAGCGAGCCTGACCACCCGATCCCGTTAGTCGCCTTTTACGACAAGCATAGTCACCTTTTTCGACAAGCATGGGTTGCTGAAGACCTATTCTACCCCGGAATCTTCACGGGCCGGAGGAATGTAGTAGATGAAGTACTGTGTGTATGAGTTGTGTGTGTGGATAAGATAACCTGTGTGTAAAAATGATGCTGTGTTCGTGTGTGTGGAGATGATATGATACTGTTATTTTACACGTATGAGTCCGCACCGATAATCCAGTGATTTAGGAGATAAAACTACTGTGTTTTGAAATTTGATGTAGTCGCACTGTTGAGTAGATACCTCTGTAGCTTAATTTGGAACCGAGTACTTTAGCGATCAAGATTTAACGGGCTCAAAGCCTGTGTGTGAAAGCAATGAGATATTTGTGACTCCTAAATAGTGGTTCGTGTATGATTTTCATAATTGTGCGTGTCCTGAAATGAATTTCATCAAGTGTGATAAGCTGTGACGTCAGTGATGTCGGGAACTTGTTTTCGTGGCCTTTCGAAAGGACGAGTGTTTTCTGATGGTCTTTAAATCTCCTTCGGACAAATCTTTTACGGTGGTGTTTGATGGAGATGACAATGACTATTGATCACAAAAAGGTTTGTAAACATTTCATGAATAAGGTTTCTCCAAACACATTTTTGTAATGTTATATTTTACTTTCATTGTCGGTTGTTGCAATGGCGAAATTGTTATGCCTTCGTCAAGTCTTGTAATCTCATCATCGAAGCAGTCAGGGTTACGGCCTAGAACATCATTTTGTCGCCAAAAACATCCGATATCAAACTACCGTATTTCCTCTATTAGACGCAAGGCCGTCTTTCAATTTCGCGAAAGCCGTTGACGGGGTATCTATTAGAGACCAGGCGTGTAATTGAGGAAATATCGATGCGTTTCACAGTTCCTATGGGTGATCGATCGGCAGCCATTTTATATTAATCGATATGTAGGCTATCGATGTACTCATGCGCACGTTTTTTGTTTGAAAAAGCTTAATATATTTAAAAGGGGTTTCCGCAGCAAACAGGAAACCATTTTAACCAATCAGAATCAAGCATTCTTCAATGTCATGATAGAATGATATTATGACGACAGAGCAACCCCACCAGGGTACACGTCATCAACCAAGTCACATGACCACTTACGACCAACAAAGGTTGCTGGGGAACAATTCTATTCTTATTAACGATGTCGACAATGAGGAAACGAGAGCTTCGCTCAAGATTATATAAATTATATTTTAGTCTTTGTGCTCTAAACTTTTGAGATATTTTCTTTGTTTCTATTTCTCTCAAGATTCCTGTTTTTGGTGACATTTAGCATTGGTTTTCATTTTTATAGGACCCTGAGACAAATGTCATAACTTTAAAAAATGACAATACTAAAGAAAACATCAAACAAAACTAAAGGAAACAACAGAATAATTTGTTTCAATGATCGATTTTTGAACGCCATAAGCAAAAATAATTTTGTGATTTATTTTTGTTGAATTTCAAAACAATTAAAGTAAAGTACGGTTATAACGAACTCAAAGGGACAACTAATTTTAGTTCGTTTTAACCGTAGTTCGTTATAAGCATATATACAGCATAACTACAGCAAAAGTCGGGACCAAAAAAGTAGTTCGTTATATCCGTCAGTTCGTTATAAGCGTGTTCGCTATAACCGTAGTTTACTGTAGCTGATTCCAGCTCTCTATTTCAGGGTTTGTCCTGGGAACCCTGTTTTCACCATTTTGCAACTTACTGAACCACAAACCTGATGAAATACGACCATCACTGGCACAGGCATTGACAGGTAGAGTATCTATCAAACCATATTCTACATGACGTTTGTACGGGCCCGGGTCTTGGATTGTTGAAGCTCGTTTGCTCATTTGTTAAATTATTTAAGGCCGTACTCAGCAATATTCTAGCTACATCACCTGTAAAGTATTGACTACGAGGTGATATTGATGTACATAAATGAGCGGTGCATTATATGTGAAGCAAGATTACGATGTTATTTGGTACCAAAGTAATAATGACAAAACGACGAAATGCAGCAATCCAGGAACGCTACACGACCCGTGAAGATCCGGGGTAAAATAGGTCTTCAGCAACCCATGCTTGCTGTAAAAGGCGACTTTGCTTGTCGTAAGAGGCGACTAACGGGATTGGGTGGTCAGGCTCGCTGACTTGGTTGATGCATGTCATTGATCCCAATTGCTTGGATCGATGCACATGATGTCAATGACTTGATTGTCTGGTGACTCGATTATTTACAGACCGCCGTCATATAGCTGGACTATTGCTGAGTTCGGCGTAAACAACAAACAGGCAGACAGAGGAACGCTACACAACAAGAAAACCACGAGTAAGACGCACGTGAACAATCAAGAATAGGTCTTAATAACGTGAGTGAGTGAGTGATCGTGGTTTTATGCCGCTTTTATCAATATTCCAGCAATATCACGGCGGGGGACACCAGAAATGGCTTCAAAAATTGTGCCCATGTAGGGAATCGAACCCGGTTATTCAGCGTGACGAGCGAACGCTTTAACCACGAGGCTACCCCACCGCCCTCTTCATAAAGAAAGTGGGGGGTTCTCGTAGGTCAACACGTTGTCTGAGAGCAACTGCTGAACTCGGGAGGTCATCAACGACTACCGGAAGAACAACGGTCACAGTTGCCCGATGATTGATTTGAAGCAGAACAATCGCAGTCGGTTGTAACTATGGTAATTTGGTCCAGAGCACTATCTATAGACTTTGGTTTCAACAGCATGGTACGTCATATAACCAACCTATCACTGTCCACTTGGTACAATGGTCCTGGGCCGCTTCGTACAACTGCATCAATCCTTAGAAGCAATCCGAGGATTACTGGAGGTATCTGACTTGACAGCGCGGAACCCCCTTTTTGAGGCAGGTCGGTGTTGTTGTTATGATGCAACGTCACCTTCAATGAAAACGTAAGAGGTGTCAAGCACGCATTGAGTCGCACTGAGGCGATGAACCAGAGATGGAGAACTGTTTGGTGCAGCTACGAATCAAGATTTATGCTGCGTCGAGGTGATTGGAGGGGTAGGGTGCTCCGACCTCACAATGCAAGTTTTACCACCACCTGGGATGTGGACAGGTTTAGCTTTGGCAGCGTAATGTTATGGGCGGAAATATCCCAAATGTGTAGGACTAACCTGGAACAAGTGCAAGGCAGCTTAACTGACCAAAGTTTTTGTGTGTGAAGAAACGGCTGCACGATATTCCTATTATGCACCACACAGGTTCTCCGTATAACATTGTATAGCACGATTTGTACTGTTTGCAATGTATTATAAAGGGCTTATATTAGATGTCTAGTAAAGGTGGGTTACTTCTCACACCATAAATCTAGCTATGCGTTTCTGTCATGGAGATATCACTTGAATCTGTGTTTAAGGAAGCACATTGTAGATTCGAGAGATTTCTCCGACTTAAACCATGACATGTTCAATAAATATTTACTCTATCAGTTTGCAAAATGGCCTATAGCTGCGTCCGTTACACTTGGCCAGATTGAATGGCCAGTGATTTCCTGGCTCAGAAACATCATAAAGGTTTAATAGTTTAGGAGTATGCATTTCGTAGCTATGGTCCTGGGAGTGAGTATTTCAAGAACATTCCCAAGGGCTATACTGCACATAATCCAAAAAAGATGTCTCTGAACGGATCTGAGTGTAACAGCGCCGCAATTTTAGTACAGTAAACTACGTTTATAACGAACACCCTTATAACGAACTCACTGATATAACGAACTTATTTTTTAGTCCCGGGAAGTTGTTGAACATATGCTGTATATATGCTTATAACGAACTACGGTTATTACGAACTAAAATTAGTGGTCCTTTGGAGTTCGTTATAACCGTAGTTTACTGTATACGCTTCTTCATCTTCACAGGGTTACGAAAGAGATATACTCACCACCAAAAGAAACGCGAATACCATACATGTTGGTGAATATATGAAGAATTACTCGTTTTCAAGAGATATTAGATTGGTTCGATGCACAAACGAACATACTGGTATGTTGTGTGAACCGACGTTCATGAACGCATCACATGTGACGTCATGGATCCATGACTCGAGATACACCATTTGTCTCGTGCAGGATTAGCGTGTAAAGTTTGGAAAACACCTGCGCATATCGTGATAAAAATAAAGACACTCTGTGCCAACACTTGACTGATTGTAAGTTTTGCCGTTAAGTGGAAACGCATTGGAAACATATCTTCTTAAAACGTACACACTTCTATGTATGTTTCGACGGTTCGCGTTTCTGTTGGCGGTGAGTTGAAATGGGGTTTAACGTCGCGTCCAAGATTATTACACTTATATAGCGACGTGCATGTACGCGCGTGTGTGTGTGTGTGTGTGTGGCTGCTTGATGCCGATTAATAGTGCTAGCTCATTGAGATACCATGCCGCAGTTTAACATGGATACCCCACTCAGACACAGCATACTGACTCCGAGCCGACCAGTCCTTGTTTTAGCACCTTTATGCCGAGCGCCAGACAGGGTAACAACAAGTACCATCTTTTAACGTCTTTTGGTATGACGCGGCCGGGCTGTTGGCGGTGAATTTATCAGTATGATATACCGAAGACGTCCAAACACCGCTGTGGTGTTGTGGCTGCAGGCAATTTCTTAGAAAACCCGAAAGCATCCCCCATTTACCTGGGTCTTCAAATGGAAGCTTGCCCAAACGTACTCGACTACAATGCATTCATTATAATAACGAAGGAACCATGAACGTGGTTATTGGTGCAATTCTTAACAATTTCCAGGAAGTATGAATATCAACAGTGTTAAGCAAAATAATGCCTTGCCTCGAACGTTGTATCGTGTGCCTGTGACCTTTGTGAAGTATGTTATTTCAGATACGGATCTTTTTCACGAGAATCCCACGGACGAAACCATAGCGTATATAAACAGCCTCTACGCGGAAAAGATACAGTGTGAGTAATACTATCCATCTGTATAGTTGGTTGGTTGGTTTGTTGAACGCCGCACTCAGCAATATTCCAGCTATATGACGGCGGTCTGTAAATAATCGAGTCTGGACCAGACAATCCAGACAATCCAGCCTTTTACGACAAGCATAGTCACCTTTTACGGCAAGCATGGGTTGCTGAAGACCTATTCTACCCCGGAATCTTCACGGGTCATCCATCTGTATAGAATTTGTTTTTCAGCATGCCAATATTTTGACTGAGTAGTGAATCCTGGTTAGAATATGTCCCCAGAAACCTATGCTGATCGTAAGAGGTAAATGGATCGGGTGGTCGGGTTCGGAGAATTGGTTGATTGTGTGTCATTGTACTCCGATGACGTTGAAGGTTATCCACAATATGAAACCCTGGATTGTCTGGTCCAGACGTGATAATTTACAGGTCGCCGTCATGCTGCTGAGTGCGTAGTTAAACAACAAGCAAACAAAGATAATGTACTTTTAATACCATTATGCTGTCAAGCTCCAATAATGCCCCTGCCGAAACAAGCCCATCTTCTTATCATTGACCCCGTCCGATGAGACATCTAGATGCTTTTGTTTTAAGGAGGAGAATGTATGGATGTCAACCTCTTTATTATGAGCAAAACGTTACGGAGTATATGCTTACCTCTTCATCAGGTGTAAGGGTTGATGAAGGAGTAAGCATATACACCGAAACGTTGTGTTCCTCATAATAAAGAAGTTGACATCCACAAATTCTCTTCCTTATGTTTATCACTTCTATATGCCTTTCAAAGGTTTTGTTTGTTTCTTGTTGTTTGACAAAGTAGACACAATTTATGGATAACAACTTCTTTAATACTGTAACGCCACTATATTCGACGGCCTATAAATAATCTAGACATAAATATATAAGGAGACATGCTCTGAAACTCAAAGCCGCTTTGGCTGTTGAAGTCTTATGTTCTTTGATGAGTGTCTCTACTGGGCGGAAGGTTTCGCCGATGTAGGAGTCGACATAGTAACAATTAATGCCATAGGTTACTCCTTTGAGAATTTGCTTGTTGGAGGGTGGGGTGGGGTGGGGTGGGGTGGGGTGGGCCATTAGTTTAGAGGACGGTTCAAAGGATCTAAGAGATGGCTTTCTTGGTCAGTGTTGAGAGGATGCCAGACTTAGTTTTTGGGTGGTTGGAGTTTAAGTGAATGTACTGGTCAGAATGGGTAGGTTTCCTGTAGACAGTGGTTTGGAGCTTGTTGTTGGGGATATATTGACGTCATGGGAGTGCAGTTGTTGCTATGAATAACATCCTTTCTTCACTCTAGTACTGGCAGACAAGGGTCTGTTGAAAACAATGGGAAGAAGAGGAAAATGTACAAAGGATGCATCTCCAGACGGTGAGTAACATAATGACAATAGTCATTGAAGGTATTTACACGAAACAATTAACCGATCCATTTCTCATTTTCTCTGAAAAATCCTGGATTGATGCCTTCTAGATATTGTTATCTACTTCTGAGGAACAAGACGAAAACGCCATAAGATTGGTCAAGTCAACCCTTACAATTTCAGTTTAATCGTTTCCTTCTTCCCCCAAAATACATACTATCACATGACACATGTTCTGCGTTCCTCGTAATTCAGTTTAGTCCTGAGCGTTTTCCTATTGTGAATCACAGTCAACTCTGAATGATAATAATCGAGTCCAATAAATAGTCAGATATAACGAATCGATGGATACAATGAATAGTCGGTATAACGAATTGTTTGATTGGCATTCTAGAAGTTGGTAAGTAAGTAAGAAAACGTAGAACTTTATGGATAACATATTCTGGTTTATTGCACATAGAGACGTTGGAGTGAGTGAGTGAGGTAAGATTTAACGTCACATCGGCAGTATTTCAGCCATATCGTGACGAGAAGTACATTATAATACATAGATTTAGACTAAATAAAAAGCTGTCAACGAAGGACAGTACAATAACTAGGATATCACAGATTCGATTTAAAACTAGTTGAGAATATATAAAAACCATAAGTATCAGTGAACAACACAATATAAAAATGGGCTAGGGATCGTCAGTAACTAAAGGGAGATCATCATACTAGGGACCATGGGGACTTACCAGAGACGTTGGATGTAGATTCTTACACCGCTATGAAGCTGGAGTCTAACTTGATAACGTAAGAATCTACATCGAAACGTCGTAATCTGCAATAAACCAGAAGTTGTTATCCGTAAAGTTGTACAGAACAATGAATAATCGGATGTATCGAATGGTCGAAATATAATAAATAATCATACATAACGAATAAACGGATATAATGAATAGTTGTTATAATGAATATTCGGATGTATCGAATTTTCACATTACATAATAAAGTCATAATAACGAAAAGTTGGATATAATGAATAATTGGATAATAAATTGTCGGTTATAACGTATTGTTGGATATGTAAATGTTCGGATATAATAAATTGTCAGACTGATAAAACGAATAGATGGATATAACGAATAGTCCGATATAACGACGCAAGGTCAATATATAACATGATTTTGAAATTAGGGGATCTGAAGATGTCAACACCTTTAGATCAAAACTCAAGACCATCCTCTTCTAAAGAGCATACGACTGAGCGCTCTTGAGCAGTATGTCTGGATAGGTAGCGCTTTATAAATGCTTGATTTCAAATGAACATTATGATCAATAAGGAAGAGAATATAAGTATGTATAATTCTCTTCCCAATGTGTATCACTTCCAAATGCCATTTAAAGACTTCATTGTGATCAACGTGAATAAAGAAATCATGATTTTGTGAGACCCTTTAGCTTCGTTATATAATAGATTATAACTACATGCTGCTTTATGATAATATAATTAAATTTTCGCTGTGTTCATTGCAATTCAAGCATTCTGATTAGCTGAATTGGTCACGTGTTATTGCATTAATTTCCCAATGAATGTAAAAATTAAACCACGCCCACCGAAGCGGACAACACTTATTATCACGGAATGTCGGGGAATCCCAATATTACAGTCGAGGGAATTCCCTTTCTGCTCACGTGCATTGTCATGCTCAGGACATTTAGTTAAATTCATGTATGTTCATTGTCCAAACTACCCTTTGAGTCCGAAGGCCGAGAAGGAGTGAAACAGCAAACGTGGAGGCTCGCTCGCCTGTTTCTTTCCGCTGTGCAAACTTTTGTGCAAATACAGTTTGCACATCGGTTTTTCGATTCATTACCTCAATGAACCGAAAAAAATAAACAGTCAGTCCTTAGATATTTTTTTCCCGTTATGTAGCATGGTGTCATGATCCAAACTGCACCGAACAACTGCCTCCCGTGAACAGCCAAGAAAATCTACGCAGCATCCTTAAACCGGTGATGAAACTGAGAGACGACGCCCTCAACCGCTTACCGGAAATATTTGGCGTAAAACAAGAACAACGAAAGTATGTCTTCTTAATGGCGGCGTCAGACAATCACTACGTTGAGGCTCAGCAAACAATACAGTCCCTTCATGAAAAGGTCTTTCCATTCATAAGGAACTTCTCATTCTACTTCTACGACATTGGTTTGAAGAAGGAGCAGAGGGATATGGTATGTATAACAGGAAATGATAGGTCAATTCTCCACTGAGTTCCCGTCTGCTAATGTACAGTATAAACCTAAGCTTGGCCCCGTCTCCCATATCACAATATAGTTGACGACGGGCATAGGGAGCCGGGAACCAGCTTAGTATATACCCAATAACTGGAGATGGTCCTAGTCGTGATAAAATAATTATGGGCATTGTGCTGAAATATTAAAAATATGGTCGGCATTTTTTATAGATACGGGACACATCGCAAGAGCATTCGCGACCAACTCGTGTTATTCCGGGACCAGCCGCATAGCGACTCGTGCCCGCTCATGGCCATTTTTACGACCGGGTTCCGTCTCAGCGCAAACGGGCATACCTAAAACAATTGTCAACTTGTTGCGTAATGGTTCACTTACATTCCCCATATATCACATATATTCCAGATGCAATTTAAAGCACATCGGGACATGCGGAATTATGCAGTATGATTGAACACATTTAACTGGTATATTTTTAGGTGCAAGACATATGTAAAATCAAAAAAATATTTCTGAGGGATTCTTTGACGAAGAACTTGAAATCATACGCCCATTCTGATTGGTTTGTCGTATTTTCGCACATAACATTCATCGATAGGGGGACGAGTCTTATTGCAGGTTACGGAAAGGGGCGAGTGGTGACGAATGATCGCAAGAGCAATGAATTCGAAGAACGAAGCGTGGTTTATTTTACGATAAAACATTGTTCTATCATGACGTCATTTCTGGAAATTCGAATATGCGCTCGTAACTTGATGACGTCATGTATTGGACGACGTTATTTTAGAGAGGGAGGTGTCTAGTGAGTTGTTCCCCATGGATGTACCTGGGGTACGCAGATAAACGCAGTGGTCGAACGATCACATCCAAAAGTGGGAGTGAGTGAGTGAGTATGGTTTTACGCCGCTTTTAGCACTGTTCCAGCAATATCACGGCGGGGGACACCAGAAATGGGCTTCACACATTGTGCCCATGTCGGGAATCGAACCCGGGTCTTCGGCGTGACGAGCGAACGCTTTAACCACTAGGCTACCCGACCGCCCCCCAAAAGTGGGAGAGATATGACAATCGGTATTAGGAGAAGAGGTATATATGATCGACGTGAGGATTGTGAGAATATGCGGGAAATACCAAACTTCATCCACCTGTTCATAAAATGGAATTGTCCGATATTGCCGAGGTCGGATTCTATTGAGGGAGTCATCATTATTACAATTGTGCTTGGCCATCTTCCAAAGGCAAGGCAGTTAACTGACTTTAAAAGTCCAGTTTCCACCCTTGCCGAACTAGGCTGGAATTCCTGGGCTCGATCGTAGCGCCAACAGTGGCTGTTACGTGTTACGTGCCTTCTATGCCTCTCCCATGGACCAATCAAATTCCACCTCTCGTATCACTTGCATTTGTTTCAAACAAAATGGCGGCGCCCAGTCAAGACGATCTGATCGATAAGCAAGATCAATATTGTGATAAAACGGGGCTTACATCGCGAAGTGCATAAAATCACGTGAGCACCTTGATTAAAAACTTGAAAAGATTTGGCAAATATCTGTTGAAAACGAGGTGGCGGTACACATGCTGTGCAAATCCCGCAATCGACCGAAATCTGCATGGCAGTTTACGAACCGGATTTCGATTTCGGTGCGCAATTTTGATTGGACTATGCATAGACTCGCGAGTCCAGCCAAAATCTAACTCCATAATACCAGCCTCGTTCGGCAAGTGTGGAAACTGAACTTTTGTAGCAAGTTAACTCTCTTGCCTCGGGAAGATGGTGCTTGGCACGACGCTTTGTATGTACCTCGGAGATAGAAGAGAGTAATTGAGGTTGTGAGTTAGTTGCGTTTAAAGCAGCTTTGAACAGTATTCCAGTTGCATGACGTCGTGTCGGTTTAATGTTGGAGGAAAGCTCGAGGTTATGCAAGTTTACCGCTTGGTTAAAGCCACGAGTACATATCTGGGCCCACTTGCACAAAGCGGTCTTAGTGCTAAGACTATTGTAAGCCTATGTTAAAGTATGGGAGTTACGATCATTTGAGGGCTAAGATCGCTTTGTGCAAGTGGGTGCTGATTCTTACAAACCTAAAGACATAATTCTGTCAAACTGGCATTTCATATATACCACCTCTTTGGCCTAGTGATAGAGCGTCTGCCCGGAGAGCGGAAGATCGGGGGTTGAATCCCCGGCCGCGTCATACAAAAAACATTACACGATGGTACTTGTTGTGTCCCTGCCTGGCGCTCTGAAGTAAGCTGATAAAACAAGGACTTATTGGCCCGAAGTCAGTATACTGTGTCTGAGTGGGGTATTCATGTTAACTGCACGGCGCTATATAAGTGCAATAGTTTTGAAAGGGACGTTAAACCCCACTTCACCTCACCTTACCCATAACCAGAATATTGCTGAATGCGACGCTACACCACACAACACAACACAACACAAAACACACACCCACCGAGGCAGACAAATAGACAGACACACAGTGAGACACACAGACACACAGACACACCGGAATAAAAACGGTAGGTCCCTTGCGCCAAAATCTGAGTCATGAAGTTTGAGATTTTCATTGCAGCTGACGACATATGGGAAAGCTGTTGTCAAGACATATCCCTTCCGCCTTCTACCATCACGGATACAGTTCCTCAAAGGCTATGCTTGGAAACCACTCATGATTCAGGTACAGTGCAAACACCTTCCTAAGTCGGGTCCACTCAAGTGGGCATTTTGTTACAGTGTCTCCTGTGCCTTAACACTTTCCCACATTTCACTCATCAAAGATCCAATAAAAATATTTTTATTTGAAAACCAAATATACATTAAAACCAAAAGCAAATTGCCTTAAGACTCTGAAAATGGGGAAATGCTTATATGATATGCCGTATTTCATAACTCGAAATGTGTCTTCAACACTAACAAAATGATAATGCGTTTGGGATCTTTTTCATCGATGACCTACCCCACGAACAATAACCCCACATTATTTTCCCCAAACCCTAGCCCAAGTGCCCATTTAGAACAATATAAATTGTAACACTCATTCCAATATTTTAGAGCATGGTAATATTGCAATGAATCAAAGCTTCCATAGGATAATTACGTGTTGTAAACTGACATTTCTAATGCAATATCTGATTTTTTCAGGCACACATCAACACAGCTGAATTCGTCATATACATGGACGCGTCAGTCGTAATAACAAAGAACCTTGACAAGATGTTCGAAAAAGCGACGTATACAGGCTTTCTGATGTGCCCGGGCCACGCCTCAGTGGCACAGCACACGTCTCTACTGATGTTCTCCTATTACGGAGATGCTCCTTGTACATTTTCACCCTACACAGAATACGAGGGGGGATTTCTAGTTTTCCGCAATGAACCTTTTGCTCTGAAGCTGCTCTTGGAACCCTGGGTCGCATGCGCACTGGATCCTCTCTGCATGTGCCCGAAAAACAATTTACTAAGTTGCCCCCGGAAACGGAAATATGGCAAATGCCACAGGTATGACCTCTCGGCGATGACTATAATTCTGATCAAGTTATTTCGAGACAGAATTTCATCTTTCGACGTCCGAAGGGGTCAGTTTCATACTATAAAGCAAGGCAGAACACATGTATTTGAATATCTTGAACACCTACAGGCAACAGACACGCTCCAATAGTGTCAGGAATTATGGAATTGGCATTTACATGTCTGGGCATGTACGTATGTACGTTAACTACAACGTGTGTGCATTTA
This sequence comes from Haliotis rufescens, assembly GCF_023055435.1. NCBI lineage: Eukaryota > Metazoa > Mollusca > Gastropoda > Lepetellida > Haliotidae > Haliotis > Haliotis rufescens. The sequence goes on from NW_025963802.1 coordinate 41,084,909, forward strand.
CTTATTAGGGCAAGAATAGCTACCATGAAATGACCAAATCTTTTGAAAAGCTGGATTGTTGTCATTTCTGGTTACGAGAACACAACAGAGGTCAATCATTCAGATGTTAAGGTGAAAGAAGGCGCTGCAGAACTTACAAGATGATTCCAAAATTCTACATATATCTTACTCAGGAAGAGAATACATTTACTTGTATGACTGATATGTGGTCCGAATCCTTTAGTGCCATCGGTGGCCTAAGTGTCTAAGGCGCCAGAGTCCCTGTGTAAAGGCTGCCATAGAGGCGTGGTAAGAGGGCCAATCTGCGAATTTCTATAAAAGTGGTATTAAAAGCTTGAAGGACAAATGGAATAAGTGTTTTGAGGTGAATGGAGATTATATTGAAAAATAAAACTGCCAAAGATATGCTGCTAATTGGTCTTATATTGAAGTTGCAAAACTTATTGAACGCCCCTCGTAGGCCTGCCAGAAATCTATGATTGGGGTCTGAAATCTCAGATTCTCCCTGATTATGTTTCTTGGTTTGTCAGCACCATACCCGTGGGTTTCACTTTAGTGGCAAACGTCATAGACCTGCTATACTTCGAGCGTATCTCCCTCTATGTGATGTAACTGAAATATTGTTTCAAAGCATGAAAATTCACTCACAAACTCACTCGAATTCTTAAGACCCGTGAAGATTCCGGGGTAGAACAGGTCTTCAGCAACCCATGCTTGCCGTAAAAGGCGACTATGCTTGTCGTAAAAGGCGACAAACGGGATCGGGTGGTCAGGCTCGCTGACTTGGTTGATACATGTCATCGATCCCAATTGCGTGGATCGATGTTCATGCTGTCAATCACTGGATTGTCTGGTCCAGACTCGATTATTTACAGAACGCCGTCATATAGCTGGAATATTGCTGAGTGTGGCGTTAAACAACAAACACACACACACACACACACACACACACACACACACACACACACACACACATAATATTTCAAAATAGAAATGTAAAATCACTCTTAAGGTACAGCCTATTCATGAAATGTACACACCCCTCCGAGTAATATTTGAGTTTGATTCTATTCAATTTTGAGCTCTTGTTTTAATTATCGTCTCTGTTAATGTTTTTTTAAGTTTCTGCCTGCGCGATACATCAACGTCTCAATACAATATGCTACACAGTATGTTAGCGATATGGTGTATATCACAATACACTCTTTTCGATTAAGTGTAGTAATGTAACAAAATACGAAATGTCAACCACGGAGACACATCAGAGTGAGTGAGTGAGTGAGTTAAAATTTTACATCGCATCGGCAATATTGCAGCCATATTGCGATGAAAACAAGTTAATTATTATTAAATACCTGTCAACAAAGGACTGTAAAACAGTAAGTCATGTATCACAGCTAAGGTATAAAACAAACCAGTTCACAATAAAAACAAAGAAAACAAAGATAAAACCGGGCTATATACCACTGGCAACCAAAGCTAGACCACCTAACTGGGGATCACGGGGACTTACAGTGCTTTTGCTTCCTGCATGATTCGAGAGAGAAACATCAGAGAATTATTAGTGTGTTTCAGCTACCGAAACAGATTCCAATGTGAGAAACTTCGGTGAAACTGTTTTAATGGATCACTGAAAATCAGTGATGGCACCTGGGCCCACTTGCACAAAGCGATCTTAGCGCTAAGATGATCGTAACTCCCATACTTTAACATAGGCTTACAATAGTCGTAGCGCTAAGATTGCTTTGTGCAAGTGGGCCCTGGTGTTTCACAATCGCATTAAGACAATAACATACAGGCATTACTTGTCTTCTGGGGAAATCAGCTTGGCCAACGATTAAGTTTCTTATTGTAGCCTAAAAGACCGTGAATTTTTTATTTTCTGAACCATGTTCCACATCTTGGACATGGGTGTACGGGGATTTATTTTGGAGACATAGTTCCTCCAAGATTGTCGCTTATTTTGTTTAAAAGCACGTCGTGCCTTGGCATTTGTTATTTTAACCTTATCCAAATTATGGACTGTAGGATGTCGGCGAAAATATTTTTCTGCTTTCTTCCTACACTTTCTGGCCTGTTTGCAGTCATTAGTAAACCATGGTTTACGAATATGGGGATTAGCAGGGGACTTAGAAATGGTTTGGTCAGCAATGTCATTCAGTAAATCCAAAAACAACTGTATCGGATCTGGGATATTCTGGAAAATGTCATGTTTTAATTTGTCAGTACACAGTACCTCACATAAGGACCAATTGGCCTTCGTAAAGTTCCACCTGGATGACGGTGCTTCATCAGTAGGGTTAACAGTTTTAAGTATAGTGGGAAAATGATCACTCCCGCAGAGGTCATCATGGACTGACCATGCAAATTCATTATACAAGTTGGAGTCTGTGAGTGACAGATCGAGGGCAGAATAAGTTCCAGTGGCTGGATGTAAATAGGTGCTGGAATCATCATTAAAGATACATAAGTTATTTTCAGAAAGAAAATCCCAATGATTTTTCCTTTATTATTAGCATTTGTACTTCCCCACAGCGGGTTGTGTCCGTTCAGATCACCCATGATAATGAAGGGCTTTGGAAGTTGATCGTATAGATCTTGAATATCAGACTGTCGAAGATAAGAGGAAGGAGGGATATATAAGGAGCACAGCGTAAAAGCAATGTGCAGAGTCAGACGAAGAGCAACAGTTTGAAGATTTGTATTTAGAGCTACAGGGCTGTGTTTGATGCCATGCCGCACCAAGATAGTTGGGCCTCCCGTTGCTTTATTTCCAGGAGGAGCAAAGGAATGATAATCATCGTACTGTCTTGAGGTAAACTGATCTGTAGTTCCATCCGCCATCGAGTGTCATCAAGGACCGTGTTATATTGCACCGGATATCCAGGATGCAAACACCAGGGATACAGGGATGTTATACTCCAGGGAAGATGACACGAACAGCTGTATTTGTTTACCAACTCAAGGCCAGACTGGTTCGGCCCATGACAAGAAATTGGAAACATACATTATTCGGAGGTCAAAATCACCAGATTGGCCCATGAGCCACCGCCTTCTGGCATAGGACTCTAGGCAATATTTAGATTTGCATAAGTTGGTTTATCTTATTACATCATCAAAAAGTGTTTCAAATGATATAACTAATATGACAGTTTTCAATGCACAGGGCATGGCGTGACCAGCCAATTTTACCACCCGTCTAGGTGAAGTAAGTGTCAAAGTGGTGTGTTGGGCGAAAGGAACACCGGTTCCTGGCTCCAATGCCTTCAACCACCAGAATCCCATCCTCCGCCGACGGGGGGGGGGGGCAACCCACGGCAAACAGGTTGCCCAATTTTGTAGCCTCATACGACCAGCAATAGGGTGCTGTGGACACACTCCCGCACACCCCGGGTCCACACGGGGGTAGAGCTATTAGCATTACCCAGCACTCACCACGGGGAGGTTGCTCTTCACGAGTTCCTAATAAACCATGAATATCGCCGGTAAGAGTGAATTTTTTAGATGTGTAAATAATAACGGATTTAATTAATAATAAGCAATAATATTAACCGGAAGTGACATGCCCCGTATTACTTTGCTTGGGTATATAAACGAGTGTCAACGATTGGAACGAGAAGAATACTCAATCAGCATGTGGACGTGGCAAGAAGTAGAGCCTCTAACAACTGATCGACAGATACCCTGAAAGTATTGCATTGAAATTGTAGGACTTAATACTTTATTTGTTACATTAGACATTAGTTTAGATGAATAATACATATGTATTTCATGTACTGTAATATAATTATTGAAATATGTCAAAGTAAAGTTTGGCACAAAGCATAATGGTTACAAGAAACCAATAACAAGATCAACATATTGCAATGAATCGATGTAAATATTATATATATTGTACACTAATACTTGGCTTATGCAAGAGTACTGTAGACGTTGTTTTGTTGTGAATGGGCATTATTCTCAATCCATTACATATGGGCATCTTCAAAAACTCATAGAATGTATTGGAAAAAAACCGGTAAGGTGTTAGCCCGCACACTAACATCTGTGCTGCTAACACTTAAACCAAATTGGTCTGGTGTTTTACCTCCAGTGACAAACATAAAGAGCAAGATTAAATCTTTAAAACATCATCCCAAAGCAGTTGAATGGTTCTCTGAAGGTCAAGATCCTGACATCATCGGCAATGCCTTTGCTGGCCAAGACATTGCATTTTCACATCTACATAAATTACGGAAGATGACAAGTACAATTTTAACCAATGAAATGGCCATGGAACTGCGTTATCATGCACCCAAAGGATCCCTCACATGTGAAACAGTAGCACAATATATAAATCTTTTTAGATCCGAGGGAAATGAAATCACTTCACAGCTTTGTTTATATCACCTCAATAGTGTTCACAAAATTCAAACTGAAAAAATTAGAAATCATAAAACAGATATTGACAGCTTCAAAAATTTTCCTTTTGCATCATCGCCTGCCCCTTCTTTTTCAAAATGTCTTTTTCATCGCAACAACTTGAAATACAAAATGAATGTCTCATCCTTGAAACTGAAAAAAAAAAGAAGAATACCAGGAACTTCAGCTCAACGTAGATTTTATTTCATTGACAGAAATTCTTGAAGAAAACAGCCAGCAAATATGAACAATATCAAATCTGGAAAACAACATTGTACAACCTGAAAAGGAATATTCTTGTTGTCCCCCCAAAAAATTGATTCCCTAAATACAAGGCTTTATACAAATGAGAAACAACTCAAATCCTTAAATCCCCAAAATGTAAAGCGTACTCTTAAAAGGAAGGATTCAACAATCACTCAGATGCTTTTAGAAATAAGAAAAAATATTTCTGAAAAAACAACAACTTGACAACGGCTCTGGGCCATAAAGACGAAACTACTATTTCATTGAAAAAACAAGAGGGGGAAATTGCTGATCTAAATAAAAAAAGTAAAGAAACTTGAACACCATTGGTCGGTTAAAAATGAAAAGATCTTACTTCTTCGCGCTCAAGTTCAATCAGTAGTTGAAACCAATCAGGTCATGGTTGGTTGGTTGGTTGGTTGTTTTAAGACAAGCATAGTCGCCTTTTACGGCAAGCATGGGTTGCTGAAGACCTGTTCTACCCCGGAATCTTCATGGGTCTTAAGAATTCGAGTGAGTTTGTGAGTGAATTTACATGCTTTGAAACAATATTTCAGTTACATCACATAGTGGGAGATAAGCCCGAAGTATAGCAGGTCTATGACGTTTGCCTCTAAAGTGAAACCCACGGGTATGGTGCTGACAAACCAAGAAACATAATCAGGGAAAATCTGAGATTTGAAACCCCAATCATAGATTTCTGGCAGGCCTACGAGGGGCGTTCAATAAGTTTTGCAACTTCAATATAAGAGCAAGTAGCAGCATATCCTTTGCAGTTTTATTTTTCAATATAATCTCCATTCACCTCAAAACACTTATTCCATTTGTCCTTCAAGCTTTTAATACCACGTTTATAGAAATTCGCAGATTGGCCCTCTAACCACGCCTCTATGGCAGCCTTTATGTCCTCGTCATCCTGGAAGCGTCTTCCATGTAGGGCAGGTTTCGTAAGAATCGCAACTATACACAGGGACTCTGGCGCCTTGGACACTTAGGCCACCAATGGCACTGAAGGATTCGGACCACATATCAATCATACAAGTAAATGTATTCTCTTCCTGAGTAAGATATATGTAGAATTTTGGAATCATCTTGTAAGTTCATGGTTGGTTGGTTTGTTTGTTATTTTACGACAAGCATAGTCGCCTTTTACGGCAAGCATGGGTTGCTGAAGACCTATTCTAACCCGGAATCTTCACGGGTCCAATCAGGTCATGGAATTTAAAATTAAAGAACAAGACAAAACCATTACTCAACTGATGAATGAAGTTCACAGTGCCTTAAAGCAAACGTACAATCTGAACTTCATCAATGATGGCATCTACAGTGATAATTTAAGAGCAGTTATCATGCACCTTGGAGCAAACGGTGTCAGTTCACACCACATGGCTGATACAATTAAAACCGTACTTGACGGCCTGGTCAATATTGACACCCCAAAACTACCTTGTCATGCAACAATTTGCAATATTCTCAAAGAAGCCAACCTTGTTGGATAATTGCAAGCTGCTGACGTACTGATGAATCATCCAAAGAGCTGTTTGCATGTTGATGGCACGGGTGATCACCAGCGTCATTTCTATGGGTATCAAGTGTCCACTTCATCACTGCCCAGCATGGCCATGTGTATGGTTGAAACTGAATGTGGTGACACAACAACCCAACTGAACCAGCTCTCAACGCTTTTGGAGGATTTGTCAAAACTTCTTCCATCAAATAATAATGACCCTAAAGAATTATATGAGCAAATGTTTCTCAACTTTAAAAATCTCATGACAGATCAACATATTGTTAACAAAGTTTTTAAAAAGAAATTAAACAGACTATCTTGTCAAAATCAGAAAATAGCTGAATTGCAATGACCGATACTGAAAAAGCTCAAACTGTCAATGTCTATCAATGATTTTGTCACTTACATGTCCTTTTAGGCCCTGCCGACTCAGCATCTCTTGCAATTTCCCAATATGAAAAGATGTTTTACTGCTGATGGAAATCTGAACACTTTAAAAAGATCTTTTAGCCTGAACAAAAAAACAACGAAAATAGACGTGCTGAGGAAGTCATACGATCAGTATCATCCCTCATCCACATCAAAGGCCATCCTGCTGCTGGACTCTCTGCAGATTTCATTTCTTATATGAAAACAAACAACCCGTCTATCCATTTTAAACAATTTCAGCATAACCATTCAACATCACGTTCCATAATGCCGCAGCAACAATCCACCACCTTACGCAGTTCCTGGCCAATATCACTTATGAAAATCTCCTCATCAAAGCTGTCAAAGAAGATCTGTCCAATGACATCCTCCTTGCTGAAGTCCATGCTCTTGCCTTCTTTAATGAATATATATCAAACCCATTTTAAAATCTTATTTGAAGTCAGAACACAGCAAATCATATCCTTGATCTGAATCCCCATTTTCTTTAAATGCAGCAAAACTTACAGCAAATTTCAGAAAATTCATCTCAAATCTTACAACCTGATTTCATCATGTGGCCATCTTTTCAGAAACAAAATCCCTCTTTTCTTTCAGTATCCTCTTCCGAAAACAAACCCATATAGATCTCACTTTAGAATGTCTTGGACTCATTTGTACATATGCTCTAATTGATTTCATTCGTCTTGTTGCCAATCAGCTGCCATCAGGATGTCATGCAGATGGTCCGAACGGAGTCATCATCTGTACCAAAATCAAACAGTATTGGATCCGGAGAAAGCCAATTTGCTCTACTCAAACATCTCAGGCGTTTCAAGCCAAATGCCAGCACTCCCCACCTGGAAGCCAACATCCTCTGGGCATACAACAAACCATACGCTTGGCTGCAGTCTCTGTCTCCTGAAGATCGTCACCTCAAGCTGGAACAAGCCCGCCTGCAAATGAAGGATTTTCAACTCGTCTGGCAGCAACGTCGTGAGAACCTTCATAAGCAGAGGTTACAACGTCTTCAGGAAAAGAAACAAGCTGAGACCAATCGAGAACACCGCAATGCAGTCAAGCATTTGGAAGCACCTCAGTGTGTGGCCACCCAAGGAGAACGAAAAGGAGCAAGTGGCCCTTCTCTCTTCACAAATAATCTTCTATAGTGATGTCGTCAAGCCCAAATGAGTTCCACGAAAAACTTACTTCCTCTCTGAAAAAAGGATTCATTTTGATTCTGTTGCTCTGAAAAATAAACTAAAACACATTTTACAAGTCCATTCTGAAAGTGTCCATTCTCTACCATCATCATCATCTACTGTTGTGTCACCACATACACGTCAAAAGAAAATTAATATTACAAAGCGGTCCATTCTGTTGTATGCAAGTAATTGTGTTTTATTAATCATACAATAATAATATCCTCATTTATGTTCATGCAGTGCTAAAAAACACCAATTTCTTAATATTTCAGATACCATCATATGCTTTAACATACTAGTTTTGTACAAGGTGAGTGAAATTAATTATATTTGTATATAATCCATATTGTTATGAAATAATAATAGCATTGATGAAGCTAAGATAACAGCATACTGGACGGTTAATAGTCTGTAGTATTTTTACAGATCCTGTGCCTTCACATGATATTATTATAAAAGATTAAGGTCAATACCATTATAGGAGAATTAGTCCAATAATTATATTTATAAATTTATCTTTAGAAACAATGAGTTTTTTCCCAAGTAATTCCACTGACATTAGATATCTGGGCTTCAATCCAGTCCGGCCACCCCCGCAGGAATGGTGTCACCACTTTCCGTTGTTGCTGTCGGACAGCAAGGGTTTCCGCTTGTCCAGGATCCTGATGGTGTTCCAGTGGAATACCTGTGTAAGGCTGGTGGCAGGACAGAGGCATTGTTTCAGCTTTTAAAAAGGGAGCTACCACAGCTCATACACAAGCATGGAAAGAATGCCGCTGTATATGTATAGACTGGTACTTGTGATATCACAAAAAAGATTGGAGGTACCCAAATGATTGGTATACGCACTCCAGGCACCTCAGTTCCTCGTGAAGTAATAAGTACTTTCCAGGACATGAGGAGATATGCCTTTAGCCAGGGCTGCCACATTAAATGTATTGGTGTACCATACTATTCTGTCATGGACTACAATGGGTACAAAGGGTGTCCCATGCCAGGTAGTTATAAAGATCACGGTCGTGAGGGCATAAAACAGGTAAACTCAATTAATGAGGGGTTTACATTGCTTAATACGCAATTCAACAAAAAGGGGATTTAAATTGCAGGTAAGCTGTTCTTTTTTTTATTTCAACCTAATTGTCAATTACCACTTTTCCTGGTGCCATGTTATAGTTTGAATTATATGCTGGACTCCTGTGATAAGGGTGTTCAAAGCGAACCCCGATCACTATATCATTAGGCCTATTGAACACCCTGAAACTTGCTCATCTTCAATATGTCAACACTTCTCTGGATTCTCAATATGTGTGGAACTCCTTTGGACTGATGTGATAAGGGTGTTCAAAGCGAACCCCGATCACTATATCATCTTGCTCATATTTTAACCTGGATCTTGCTCATCTTCACCAATTTTAATGTGTATGTATATATGTATAATGTGCACTACTGCTTTGGTCTGATGTGATAAGGGTGTTCAAAGCGAACCCCGATCACTACATCATTTATCTCTATCACCTCGATCTAGTTCATCTTGTAAATAGAATGTATATTACGAATGTTTGTCACTGGATTTATATGGAGTCACTGGATGTGTATAAAACCTGAATATATGTGTTCCTGAAGGATAAATACTTACTTCCTTTCAGGGAATGAGTGAGTGAGTTGGGTTTAACGCCGCTTTTAACAGTATTCCAGTTATATCGCGGCGTGTCAGCTTAATGTGGGAGGAAAGCCTGAAGTGATGCAGGTCTCAGACGTTTACCACTTCGGTGAAACCCACGAGCACGGGTATGGTGCTGACAAACCTAGAAACATAATCGGGGCGAACCGGGATTCGAACCCACAATCATAGGTTTCTGGCGTGCCAAAGGGACGCAACTCTGCACAGCGAAGCGCGGCGCCTTAGACGACTGGGCCACCTGTGCCCCAAATAACAACCAAAATACAAGAACGATTAGAATAGTGTAGTATGAACATTTTTTCACGATAAATGTGTTCATGGTGAATGTGTGAGAAGAGAGGAATATGCACTTACCAATGCATTAGCAATGAAACATAAAGAAACAAATATGATATGTATGTGGTACTTGTTCTATTTGTAGGAACTATATGTTCACCCCAAATTATTAACTAGGGATGGGACGATACAGCAAGTGTGCAATCCGATACGTATCATGACAAGTTTCTCCCGATGCGATACGCATCACGATACCTTGCTCACGATACGATACGATACATGTATCTATACTTGTATCTGCACTTTTCTGTGGTGCTGGAGCCATGTTTTTCATAGACAGGATGACCAAATACCTGGCAGTGTCAAGGATGGCGCAATGGATGAAAATATATTCGTTTTCACTACATATTTTCACTAGAAATCAGTGTTTTGTGTAACATTTATTTAAAACATTTAAGGCAAGAATCGATACTTTTTACTTTTAATTTTTTCCAAACAATAAATTCATATTAAGTCATTTGAGGTGCATGAGTAATCAACTGCTATAACATTAGCGTGCAGTAATTTGTGTTGATTTGTGAACCTATAGGTGTTGGTTGGTTGGTTTGTTGTTTAACGCCGCACTCAGCAATATTCCAGCTATGTGACGGCGGTCTGTAACTTATCGAGTCTGGACCAGTCAATCCAGTGATTGATATCATGAGGATTGATATCATGAGCATCGATTAACGTAATTGGGATGGATGACATGTATCAACCAAGTCAGCGAGCCAGTATGTAAAACACTATTTAGTTTTGATCAGGATCTGTACTTGGGGACTGGTTATATCCCACCGGAAAGGACCCGTGAAGATTCCGGGGTAAAATGGGTCTTCAGCAACCCATACTTGCCGTAAAAGGTGACTATGCTTGTCGTAAAAGGCAACTAACGGGATCGGGTGGTTAGGCTCGCTGACTTGGTTGATGCATGTCATCGAACCCAATTGCGTGGGTCGATGCTCACGATATCAATCACTGGATTGTCTGGTCCAGACTCGATTATTTACAGACCGCCGTCATACAGCTGGAATATTGCTGAGTGCGGCGTTAAACAACAAACCAACCAACCAACCACCGGAAGGATCCAAGTATATCACACGAGATACGTTTTATGAAATTGAGCAATCAATGATTAATATTATGTCAAAAAGTGAGTATGTCATTTTAATTGGGGACAGACAAATAATCTATGCGAGTACGAAATTCTTGACGAAAACATAATTGAAGAATTTAATTTGAAATTAGATCAGAACTTAACCCTGAATCTGTGCTCGATGAACTTGGGTTGCCACGCGTGAGAGCAACACAGCACAAACTAAGAATAAATAACTTTGGCTTTAAACTTATTGAAATCTGTAAAAAATTAAATATGTTTAATAGTAATGACAGGCTAGGAAATGATAAAATGATAGGTAAAACAACATGTAAAGATAAAAGTGTTATCAACTATGTTATTGTATCGCAAATGTGCCTTCCGTTCTTTTCTGCTTGTAATACAATTGACTACTCAACCCTCTACTCAGACGTGCACTGCGTTCTCACCTTTACACTTAGCGCAGTCAAACCTCCTGTAAGTAATCCATGTAAAGGCCTACCATGCATCTATACAAATACCGCTAACAAATCTAAACATTACAAACTTGATAAATCGGATATATACATAAAGAATATAATTGTTGAACAGATAAATAAACTGATGAAGAGTGTGCACGAAGCACGGACAGGTCGGACACCCGTCGAGTGTAAAACAGACTCGCGAATGAAATCGCGCACGTGCTTGTTAATGCTGCACGAGCAACATTCGGAGTCAGAGAAAACAGTGTTAAATTCAGACAACGCGAAAAAGATAAGCCTTGGTTCGGAATAGAATGCAGACGATCCCGTAAGAAATTTAATAAAGCAAAACGGCGTCTTAAAAAATCGAAAACAGTATTTAATGAATTGTCATATCACCAAGAAGCAAAGGCTTACAAGAAATGTATGGATAAGAATATACGTAAATATAAAGACTTTTTAAATAAGACTTTTGACAAAACCTTCACCACTCGCCTGAAGAATTTTGGCAGATCCTAACAGGATGTAAGAAAGAACCAAATCCGAAAGCTCCTGATATAAATTCCTTCTATAACATTTACAAAAACTTGTCGAGAATGATCATATAATAGATAACATTGGAGTACTTGCCCCACTATATTCGGAATTCTTCAACCTTGTACTCTCGTGTGGTGTAATCACTGAAACGTGGCTCTCGGGAATTATAAAACATTTCTTCAAAAATAAAGGCGATTCATCTGATCCAAACTCGTATAGACCTATTACGATATTAAGCAGTTTCGGAAAACTATTCACCAGTATCCTAAACGAACGACTGACTAAATTTCTAGATGCCAATAATATCCTAACTCCAGCACAGTCGAAATTTAGGAAACAATTTCAAATTGCTGATAATATAATTGTTATCCTTTTGTTGATGCATATTTTGAAACTGTCAAATAAAACCAACTTTATTGTGCGTGCTTAGATTTTACAAAATCATTTTATACTTTCTGGAGAGTAGGACTGTCGACTAAAATGCAAAACAGTGGAATTGAGGGCCGATTTCTAACTTTAGTTAAAAATATGTACAGTAATATTAAATCAATGATACAATCAAATGATGCAGAATCGGAGTTTTACCCTTGTCAATCAGGTGTTAGACAGGGCGAAAATCTATCACCACTACTGTTTTCAATATTTATAAATGATCGTGAACAGTATCTAACAAAATATGGATGCCAAGGGATCTCATTTGATTGTATATCAGGAAATGACATCACAGTATGGTTACATATTTTAGTATTACTCTATGCAGACGATACAGTCAGATACCCAATCTGGATTACAAAAATCATTAGATTCCTTTAATCAATATTGCTTAAAATGGAAGTTAAATGTAAATATCTCAAAAACAAAAATGATAATCTTTGGAGGGGGTCCAGCCAAATCAACCAAATCAATATTTTATTTTTGGGGGAAAATACTGGAGATTGTTTATAATTATACATATTTAGGTATAAATCTTCACAGAAATAGAAAATTTGTGCTGTGTATGAAATCACTAAGAGCAAACGCGACAAAAGCAATGCACTGCCTAATAAAAAGAACACGAAATGTTAACCTACCATGAGATTGTTTATTGAAGACTTTTGACGTGATGGTAGTGCCAATCCTTCTCCACTGCTCCGAAATATGGGGGTTTGAAAATTTAGAAATAATAGAGAAAATGCAATTGAATTTAAAAAAAATAGTAACTGGTCTGAGGAATTCAACACCAAATTTTATGGTTTTATGGAACTTGGCAGGGAACACCTCAACATTAAAGTATTTAAACGGATGATTTCCTTCTGGCATAAATTAACGAATTCTAACGGACCCACAAAGTTATCTAATATTTTATATAATTATTTGATAAAAGACTATGATGCAAATGCAAAATCGTTTAAGTGGATAGCTAGAGTTAAAATAACCACTATATTATGTTGGACTGTCAGAAGTATTCATAAATCCGTCTATTAATCTACTTCATGGCTGGTTTATATTACCAACATTTAAAAGAATTACCAAAATTCGAAAAATTTCTATTGCTTCCCCAAACTATCTACTTGCCAATTTTACAATTTCGCGGCCGATGGCGAGGGTTACTGAGAGAAGACCGTGTCTGCACACAATGCAATTCATCTGCTGTTGGAGACGAATTTCACTATCTTTTTAGGTGTGAAGCACTTCTCCAACAACGACTTTTTTAGATCCTAAAGAATTGTTATATCTGGCCAAATATGTGTAAACTGCGTTTATCACCTAAAATATATCCACTTTGAAAAATCTGTCCAGATTCATTGTACATTTGAACACATTATTACGTTAAAGTGTCAAAGGTTTTATTTTATTTTTTATTTTTATTTTTTTATTTTTTTTTATTGAGGCTTGTTACCATCTTGATCTGCATTGTATATTAGTTCGGTGAAGCACATATGTAGTGTATGCAGGACGATCCCAGTCGTCATGGACTTCAAACTCTGGTATCTGTAACAGTAGAAACATATATCCAACGCCCTGCCAATCACATAAATCAATAAAAACAACGTCGAGATGAATTGATGAAGGAGTTCTGTGGTTGGCTAAAGTGGCGTACGCCATTGGTTCCTCAGGTTTAGTTGATCACGCTTTCAGCGTGACTGGCAACACGTTAAAGACACATAGCAGTGTCGCTGGGAACATCACAGAGACGAGGAGTCCCGAGCACGCAACATGACAACCCAACTCACACAACTAATACTGAGACCACAGTTTGTTGGTTCACTGTGCAGCTTGTAGCATCTCCAGACACACAAGACAGCCACGCCATGGATCCAACGATTGTTCCGATTCTTCTTGTGTTACTTCTTGGCGTAGTGGAAGGTGTGTGTTGAGCATCGTTCTACGCCATCGATATCGTCATCCTCACGGCTCGAACTATTTTACCTTGCAATAAGCATCAGAAATTGGTGACCAGTCCTCATAGTGCAGTCAAACACTGCTGTGTCGAAGTTGAATGGACATACGTAAATACTTTGAGTTAACCGAGGTCCGACACAACCGAAAATTTGCGAATAAAAAAGGAATACTTCGAGACAACCGCAAGTTCGGCACATCAAAGTTTTACACAACGTTGTTTGACTGTATATTTAAGAATTGAACGTCACTTTGGTTGGGTTCATTGAAGTGTGAACGATTTAAAAGCGCTGGTTAAACTGTGTGAACCTCCGAGATTTTAAATCGTCCACACTTCAATGAACCCATCCAAACTGACGTTAAAATTCTTATAATTTCATACTTTGCAGTTTATTGGTCTCGCCGAATATTATCGTACAACAATGTTTGCTTAAATTTGAAGTTCTCTGGAAGAACATTGCAACAATGTTATTTTGTCGGTATTTGCCGGCTCTCGGTCACATACGTTTCCCCACTCATTTTCAGTTACGCAATGAAAAATAGTTCTATGAATATATACATAATCTGAGCTTGAGGATGAAATTTGTACTTACTATTGTTGAAAAATGAAGTTTATGGAACAGTTATGGAAAATACCATCCCCTGGCACTAGCAAATTGTGAATATCACTGATTTATGAATGTTTTGCTTGTGTTTGGATAATCGCAAACCAATTCGGACGATGTTGAATGGACTGGTGGGGATCGAACGGAGTGCTCAGAAACTTGTGTGTTTTGTGTCAGGGTGTGTTATATTTGGAGTTTGTGATTTGTCGTGTGTGCTGTAATACTTTACTTGGCTGGTGTTTCTTGTCACCTGAGATGGACCTACTGTACGACCTGAAGCCATCTTCGTTGCCGTGCCCCGTCCTTCTTTACATGTCGCCGCTTCTCGTCCTAAAATGCACGGAGAAGGTCGGCCAACTCAGAAACCGGAATAGTAATTCCGTCAACGGGTAGTTTCTCGTCCTCGGTAAAACAGGTGGGCAAGATTTTTGTTTTTGTTTCTTTCCTTACCTTTTAATGTCCTATTTTTTTTTAAAAGCTAGATTAATTTTATTTGTCTTACCTTTTAACATTTTTTGAGCCTATTAATTTAGTGTTTTTCATATTTTTCATATCTTGGAGGTTTATTTTCCGATACGATAGTGAATCGGGTTTTAGTTTAGAATTGATCAGGGGCAGTCGCTTTGACCTGTGTCGACGGTCACATCTGAGCAGGATAGATCTAGTCTACAACATTGCTTTCATTCGCAATTGTCTTGGTGCTAGATTCCTGTCATTTTCGAAAAGAAGGCATCAAAGTCAATATCGCTCAATTAATCAATTTCGTTCACCTCAGTAATGTTACAGAATTCATTTTCTTCACTTGCGTTTTTAGAATTGATAGATAGCCATTTCGTATCCAAATCACCGTAAGGACAATCCATTTTGATTCATGTAGTAGCTAGACGACATCAAACACCAGAACCAAAGTATTTATTTATATATTTATAAGTCAGATGAAATGTTACAAGACCAGGCAAAAATACTAAAAATACTGAACTGACGGATATTGCGAACTGTATTTGGGTCCCGTCCATTTGCCGTATATAGGCTGTATAGGTGCCTATAACGAACTACAGTTATAATGAACTATAATTTGTGGTCCCTTTTAGTTCGTTATAATCTTAGTTTACTGTATATTATATCCATTGCTGTCCAATGAAATTGAAATACAGGTAATTGTGTTCTCCTTCCAGGTGGTAGAACTCATGACTATACAGTGACCACGTATGTGCATCACCCGCCCCTCCCCTATCCAGGGCCCACTTGCACAAAGCGATCTTAGCGCTAAGATGATCGTAACGCCCATACTTTAACATAGGCTTACAATAGTCTTAGTGCTAAGATCGCTTTGTGGAACAGGGCCCAGCACAGGGCACTGTGTGTGCCACCTACTCTGGCATACTTGGTCCGACCGAGACGGAACTCGTCAACTGTACCTCCTCTGTCCAGCACAGGGCACTGTGTGTGCCACCTACTCTGGCATACTTGGTCCGACCGACACGGAACTCGTCAACTGTACCTCCTCTGTCCAGCACAGGGCACTGTGTGTGCCATCTACTCTGGCATACTTGGTCCGACCGAGACGGAACTCGTCAACTGTACCTCCTCTGTCCAGCACAGGGCACTGTGTGTGCCACCTACTCTGGCATACTTGGTCCGACCGACACGGAACTCGTCAACTGTACCTCCTCTGTCCAGCACAGGGCACTGTGTGTGCCACCTACTCTGGCATACTTGGTCCGACCGACACGGAACTCGTCAACTGTACCTCCTCTGTTACTTGGGGCGGTCGGGTAGCCTTGTGGTTAAAGCGTTCGCTCGTCACGCCGAAGACCCGGGATCGATTCCCGACATGGGTACAATGTGTGAAGCCCATTTCTGGTGTCCCCCGCCGTGATGTTGCTGGAATATTGCTAAAAGCGGCTTAAAACCATACTCACTCACTCCTCTGTTACTTGGCGCTACGTCAAGCTCACCAAGGTTGTTGACAATGACGAAGACGTCCTCAATTTCTGCGAGATCGAGATTACGGGACTCCGTCATGTGTCGGTACGTTTCTCTCGAATACTGTTTTTGGTCTGTGTGTAAGTGAGTTAAAGTTTGACGTTGAATCGGCAGTATACCTACCAGGCATATATGTAAGACTGGAAGGTTGTTGAGGTGTCACTGTCACTGCCACTGTCACTGTCGGGTGTCATTGCCAAAGGCATTTTACAGAAGAACATATAGCTACTTCAGAACTGAAGAATGGGGCGGTCGAGTAGATGAGTGGTTAGAGCGTTCGCCCGTCACGCCGAAGACCCGGTTCGATTCCCGACATGGGTACAATGTGTGAAGCCCATTTCTGGTGTCCCCCGCCATGATATTGTTGGAATATTGCTAAAGCGGCGTAAAAACATACTCACTCACTCATAATGAAAAATGGTATTTGCAGTACATATATTCCGTTTTGGGGGACATTCCAAAAATTGTTTGAGGTATAGAAAGCTGAAATTGTTAATCTATATTTCTTCTGTTGATGACATCATATTGTGTAAACATCTGTAGAAATTACTGTTACTTTTAAGTCCTCAGTGTGTATGAAGAGGACAGTAGAATGGCAATGCTAATTGGCCATCCTTGTTGACATTTAAAGCTACTTATCCAGGTGAGCTACAGTCCCTTACTGCTATGCTTTTGCAATACCTTGGCAATGTGTGAAGCCCATTTCTGGTGTCCCCCGCCATGATATTGTTGGAATATTGCTCAAAGTGGCGTAAAATCCCACTTACTTACTTAATTACTTACTAAAAATGACAAAGTTGCCGAATGTCCATGGTAGAAGATTTCAAAGATTTGGGAATGTCAAAGTTGATAAGGGGACATGGGGACAAAGTTGCAAGTATTTCAAAGAAGCGCGGATATTGAGTGAGTGAGTTGGGTTTAACGCCGCTTTTAACATTATTCCAGTTATATCACGGCGTGTCAGCTTAATGTGGGAGGAAAGCCCGAAGTGATGCAGGTCTCAGACGTTTACCACTTCGGTGAAACCCACGAGCACGGGTATGGTGCTGACAAACCTAGAAACATAATCAGGGTGAACCGGGATTCTGGCGTGTCCAGGGGACGCAACTCTGCACAACGAATGGCGGCGCCTTAGACGACTGGGCCACCCGTGCCCCCCCGTGCCCCCCTGCGGATATTGAACTTACGAGACTGTCAAAGTTACAAGTTACATTGGTATTTGTGACGGAGCTGTACTCCTTACGACCAGGGTGTTATTAGACAAGAACAAAATAATAATTGAAAACGTGTTGACAGTTTTAATACTATCAGCTAATTATGTCAATAGACAATATACAGAATCAAAAACCCAATTTACACTGTCAATGATCACTGATTGATTAAATCAGAGCATATATACAAGCTGATCAGCTAAGCAACTGTATAACAGTGAGAAAAAAGTAGTTAAATCAACACTTTGACAAGATAATTGGCAGGATTCACAAACAACCAATTAAGTCGGCTGCGACCAATTAACAACTGAGAGTTAATTAACTCAACACTATAATGAGTGAATAAACTCAACGGGGTTAGATAGGGAGAAATAAACACTGAGGGCCTATCGCTATATACAAATATTCTGTGGCTTAAGCTTGTCCTATGTTAAAGGGGCACTGATCTGACGCTATTCCCCGGACTGGTTGTTGCCTTTGTTATTGTTTTTTCCCCCGTGAGAACCCGGATGATACGCAACGCAACTGAGCATGACCAGAGACTGGGTTACCGTCTGCAAGGACAGCTAAATGAACTTGGAGGCTGGAGGCAATATTTGTTTTACGCATTTTTGCATAAACACTGATTGGTTAACTGTGATCTATAAAGATTTCGACAAAGGGCGCATGTTAATTAATTTCTTCAGCCTGAACAAACAGACAAAGAGAACGACGGAGCTCATCGGATGTCGTCATTTGGAAATACCCCAGATGGTTATAGTTTAATACTAAAAAAAGTATCCATGCAGTGAAAGCATTTTCGGATTTTGGATTGCGTCGATAATACGATTACTACTCCCTTGTTGTCATCCACGTTTTCTCGTATAACCCTACACTTGTCTATTTGTCATCATTCACTTGATGCTCAGTTAATGAATTTATTACAGGTACAATTAGTGGTAGCACCACTTAGATTACCTGACAAAGGTTCCCATTTGGCATGTATTGTGTCCGGGGTAATTATTCAATCTAAATCCAGGTTTGAAGTGAGATGAAATGTGTGTTATGTAATATGCACGTGGCAGCCCAGCAAGAGATAAATGATCAGTTGATTTTCTTTTTTTGGTAAATCAACGGATCGTTGCTAGTCATCAAAGGATTAACAGAAAATACGTTGATTGATTAATCACTGTTATCTTGCACAGTGGATATGTCAAAAGTGAGTGTTTACATGTCTAGGTTTACTAAAACAAAGGGAATACACTCATATCATGGCGTGAAGTGCCGATGTAAAAACAACATACTTTGTTCAAAGGGTTAACTGATAATGCGTTGATTGATTGATCATTGTTATAAATCACTCAATGGATTTTTTAGGAACCGTGGACGTTATGAAAATAGTTGTCACGTGGGCTTTCTCAGCCGACCTTTGAGACTTGACACCTATGTGAAACACCTGAAACAATCCAAGTGATCAGTTGAGAAACGAACACGGGTTTTAATATCCCGAAACGATATGTATCTTTTAAAATATTTGATTGTTACAGAGACACGTGACATCAAATAAGTTTCTTTGTGTTCCTTTTGTGTGGATATTCACGGATACATTCCTCGAACAAGGAAGCTGCTTAAACTTTATACACATAAATTTGGTAGGTTGTAATTATGGTATTTGCATTTTGTTTTCCTTCATTTGAACCGATTCGTTCTTGTTTCTCTACGTCTTGGTTGGGAAATTCTTCAATGCGCGATAGACGTTGTTTTCACAGGTCTTTTCCTTTGTAAGCGTGTATATATTGCCGTCAATTTGTAAAATGTGATTCTCTCAGGCAATTTATAAAATGTGTAAATATTTCAGTCATTTTGACTAAAATATCTGTCCAGATTGATTAAGACGATCAAAAGGGCCTACAAACATTACAGATTATTATGTAGGATTAGAAGCCAAACAACATAGAAATGTACTTTTCAACGTAACATTTTCAGTCTCTTGATGATGACATTAAACATCGAAATGTTTGGAATTCGTTATCATAATAATACAGATGGAAATGTTTTTCAGTCACTTTGTAAAATAACTGAATATTTAGACGTTTAATAAATTTGTTACACATTTTGACAGTAAAAATATATACACACTATAAAAAAAAGCAATGCTGAGGTGAAATATTTACTTTGTGTTGCAAGTCGAAATAGTGTAAACAAAAATCGCAAAATTACCAAGCAAGTGACTTCGTCACCATTACCGATGCTACCCACAAAGATACCTACATTTCCTTATTATCTCGAAAACTGTGTTTAATTTGGTTGATCAATGTGACCATACGCCCTTATAACTACCCATAAAAGTGACTAATGCGCTTACGAATGGTGCAGCAGAGGTCGCGAACTAGTCTAGATTTCTGCTATTCATCCGGGTACTCACAGGGAAAAAACAATAACAAAGGCAACAACCAGTCCCGGGGAATTGCGTTAGATCAGTGCCCCTTTAAAGGTATAGTTTTTTCATGTTCGTAATGTGTTCAGCGAATAGTTGGTTCAAGACGGAATGCGGGGTCAAACCCGCACATGAAAACAATGTATATATAATACATACCTTGGATTTCAGAAGTCATTTTAACTAAGATTACCCAAATTATCAAATCGTGAATACGAAACCGTTTTGTAAAATGTCACCCAATGCAAGCTCAACTAATCTTATTAACATGACAACCACTAGAGATGTCATGTCATCGATCGCAATAGCGCTGATCGATGTTCATGATGTCAATCACTGGATTGTCTGGTCCAGACTCGATTATTAACATACCGCCGTGATATAGCTGGAATATTGCTGAGTGCGGCGTTAAACAACAAACAAACAAACAAACTGTACAGATACATCGATGATCATCGTTCAGGGCCAGAGACTGGATGCTGACAAAATGATCGTATCAAACATCTCCCGCCTGGGCTGCATTGCATCAGGGTATCAAGCTGACACGCCGTGACCTAACGGGAATACGGTTCCTAATGGCGTTAGAACAAACTCACTCACTATTTAGTAGAGATGGTAGATCTACAAGTGGTTTCCTAAACATCATTTACAAAAAGTGTTGTAATGTCCAAAGCACAACGTTAATTTGCAACGTTGTTGTTACGTTGTGGAATAACGTTAAAATGTAACGTAATACTAACGTTGTCATAGAGATACGCAATTACGTTCTGGAAATTTTAGTATTAAGAGATAAAAATTCAAATGCCGAATATAAAGAAAGGTAATGCATTACTGCCTTGGTATTCTGACAAGTTCATGTTGATTTTGATAAATCAGTTCTATGCCTTTATGACTATCGAGAAGCAAACTCTATAACGTTTCACCGACGTTTCAGAAACGTAGTTACAGAACGTTGTGTGATGTCCGATGCACATCGTTTTCACAACGTGAATGTGCAACGTTGTTATAACGTTGTGAAATAACGTTGCACGTTGACGTTATAATAATGTTGTGACAACGTTATATCACGACGTTACCAATCCACAACCTTTCCACAACGTTGTGACAACGTCGTGTGTTAGCTGGGTGGACATCCAAAGTGCCAGTCCATTTATTCATCCACTTCCGGGGATTCGTGGGTCGCTAGGAAACCAATGCTGGTCGTAAGAAGCAACTTAATGGAGCTGGTGGTCAGGCTGCTGACTTGGTTGGTAGCGTGGCATCGTACCCTGACGGAAAACTAATGGGAATTCCCGAACACAGATACACACAGAACCCTTTAGACACCCCTCCCCTTTAAACTTGAACATAGCGATTTGTTATACATTGGGATAAGTCAGAGAGTTTCGCTGTATGCTCGTTTACGAACATCCTCTCTTCAACCCATCCTAGTGAGCAAAACGAAATAATGCACATCCAATACTATCTGCTCGGAAATGACAGTGACGGCCTACATCAATCTATATATTTACATTAGAATCTGTTATGAACTACCTTTCAATGACTGGCCAATTGATCAAGTTTTGCAATCGCCACAGGTTCATTAACGACTTCGGAATCTCTCCCATAAACCGCTATCATATACATATCTTTAAGTGACTTGTGACAGTTGTAGCGCTACGACTATCATACACTTATTTTTAAGTGACTCGCGACATTTGTAGCACTACGACTATCATATACGTATCTTTAAGTGACTTGCGCCAGTTGTAGCGCTACGGCTATCATACACTTATCTTTAAGTGACTTGCGCCAGTTGTAGCACTACGGCTATCATACACTTATCCTTAAGTGACTCGCGCCAGTTGTAGCACTACGGCTACCATACACTTATCCTTAAGTGACTTGCGCCAGTTGTAGCACTACGGCTATCATACACTTATCCTTAAGTGACTTGCGCCAGTTGTAGCACTACGACTATCATACACTTATCCTTAAGTGACTTGCGCCAGTTGTAGCACTACGGCTTTCATACACTTATCCTTAAGTGACTTGCGCCAGTTGTAGCGCTACGGCTATCATACACTTATCCTTAAGTGACTTGCGCCAGTTGTAGCACAACGACTTGGTTAACGTTTTGTGAGATGAGTCCCTGGGCTATAACGCCCAGTGTTAAAGCATGGTATAACACATGACTTGCGCCAGTTGTAGCACTACGGCTATCATACACTTATCCTTAAGTGACTTGCGCCAGTTGTAGCACTACGGCTATCATACACTTATCCTTAAGTGACTTGCACCAGTTGTAGCACAACGACTTGGTTAACGTTTTGTGAGATGAGTCCCTGGGCTATAACGCCCAGTGTTAAAGCATGGTATAACACATGTTATCAGTCATTGAGTCGTCCTTAGACAACAAACACTTGAGACAGTAACAACTTTATTTGGCAAATGTAACATTGCCGTTATATAACTCGCACACTCTCATGGATCGTCCATGGGTCTGCAGACCCATGAAGATTCCGGGGTAGAATAGGTCTTCAGCAACCCATGCTTGCCATAAAAGGTGACTATGCTTGTCGTAAAAGGCGACTTACGGGATCGGGTGGTCAGGCTCGCTGACTTGGTTGATGCATGTCATCGATCACAATTGCGTGGGTCGATGCTCATGATATCAGTCATTGGATTGTCTGGTCCAGACTCTATTATTTACAGACCGCCGTCATATAGCTGGAATATTGCTGAGTGCGGCGTTAAACAACAAACCAACCAATTCAGGGATCGACGTTGAATAGTGTGATTGGGAGAGGGCAGGGAAGTTTTCGTGAATATCCTTTTAGTCAAAACAGCATAATTTTGTACTTATCCACACCACATTTTTTTTAAGAGTATTCATCATTTCACACAAACATCCCAATTCAGCCACCTCTTTAATTTCAAATATGTGGTCGGTTAGTGGTCACAGCCACCCAATTGTCCAAAATTAATATTTGTTCCGTTACTCGCTGTTCAAGTTGCACTCAGGTCGTGGGTTCGAATCCGCCCTCATTTTGATCCCTCGTCGTTTCAATAAATGGTGAGCATCTGCGACCTACATCACTTGTAGTGTACACAGTTGTTTATCATCCAAACCTGGCTCCCACAGGAGATATCGCTTTGATGAGATCAAGCGATATCTACGCTGTAGATATCGCTGCAATGAAATGACATCACAATGAATTGCAGACCATTGTGACATCACTGGTTACCATGACATCACAATCAAATGACATCACTAATTGCTCTGCTACTGAAGCTGTTTGCAGTAATTTTTACACCGAAGACACTGCTAATTACTGTCTACAAATTGAAAAAATTGAAAGAATGATGTTGGATGATAAAATAAATCTCACCCTCGTGTCTTTTGATATCAAATATATCAACACTCGTTGATAAAAGTGGCAAAAATCCTCGGCAAGCCTCGGAATTTTTCCACTTTTATCAACTCGTGTTGATATATTTGATATCAAAAGACACTCGGGTGAGATTTTCTAGTATTGCTCTGTTGGTTCGATCCGACATTTAGCTGGTAAATTAAACTACGAATCCTCCGTATAATAAACACCTTTTATTTCGGGTCACACGCTGACAAAGCATCGCGATTGACAAGGGCATTTCTTTCCAGTCAACTGTTTTCTTGCCAAGGTATTGCAAAAGCATAGCAGTAAGGGACTGTAGCTCACCTGGATAAGTAGCTTTAAGTGTCAACAAGGATGGCCAATTAGCATTGCCATTCTACTGTCCTCTTCATAAATACTGAGGACTTAAAAGTAACAGTAATTTCTACAGATGTTCACACAATATGATGTCATCAACAGAAGAAAAATAGATTAACAATTTCAGCTTTCTATACCTCAAACAATTTTTGGAATGTCCCCCAAAACGGAATATATGTACTGCAAATACCATTTTTCATTATGATCGAGTGAGTATGTTTTTACGCCGCTTTAGCAATATTCCAGCAATATCACGGCGGGGGACACCAGAAATGGGCTTCACACATTGTACCCATGTGGGGAATCAAACCCTGGTATTCGTCGTGACGGGCGAACGCTTTAACCACAAGGCTACCCTACCGCCCTGTTTCATTCATTTCAGTCAGGTGTGCTCATTAACCTGGCAGTTATGGGTGGACAACGTATTACCTCCCCTTAGACCACAGGATTCGGAGTCCTGACACATGTCTTGTATAGAACACGGGCACGTTTTCTGAAAAGTCTGATTCAATATTCATATTTCACCTTTAGTTGAAACATATGAATCATTTGATATGCGTAAAGCGATACCAGAATTTCATTGTATAGACCACAAATCTCATAACAATCAGATCTTTATAGATCAGATACAATCAGACACGATAACTCCAGGCATGAAGATCTAAGAACCCCTCTGTAGTAGCCAATCAGCGTCAAGCCTTTAAGTTCTGGTTCGAGTCGGCAAAGCATTCAGTCAAGCTTAGCTGATTTCTGCATCTCGAAAGTTTACATAATCTGGGAGTTCCAAATACAACAGACATAAAGCCGGTCTACTATATTGTTCTAGATATCTAATACGCCCTGTCGTTCCCGGGTGCAATGACGTCAACACCCAAAGGCTGTACTATAAAGTGCATATTTATTTTCTGTGGCGGTTTTCCTTTGCTAAGATCGATATTTCCTAATTGGTGTTAGATTGACTGTTAACGAATGAAGACGGAAGGTTTTCAGAAATCAGATTGGCTCAACAGCAATTGCAACATATATTTATAATTATATAGATTGGACAATCACAGTTCGTTCAGATTTCACCTGACGCGACCTTCCATGGAGGTGTAACAGCGTAAAAAATCCAATTGTGTAGGCTACATGTCTTAGTTAGTATGTGGATTTACAGACAGTCTACACAATCACACACGTTCATTTAAGCGAGGGAGTAAATGCTAACTGAGTAATATTCAATCGTTACGTTCTGTAAGTTCCAAGTAATGCATAACCGTCGTGAATCATGAAATCGTGAAATCTGTCCAGAAATTGCAGTCAGTCACGTCCAGAAGTCAGAAGTCCAGTCAGTCACGTCCAGACGTCAGAATTCCATTTTCATTTCCTCCGGAGCCGTATCTTATACGCTGGTGTTTTCAGAACAATCCCCTGCCCATAGAGCCGTGGATCGGGAGGAGGGAGGGGCGATGCCTCATCCTCTACGATGTCGAAATTCTGCAAGATATTGGCCACACAAAGGAAGGTACGGAGACGCGATAAACTCTCCCCAGGGCAGGACCTCTTTCCAAGGCCGAAAGGAATAACACTGAAATAAAAGTTTCTGGTCGTTCAATACAAATTCCTGTTCAATGGATCAATAGGGGTAGCTCATGATCTCATTAAAATTGCATCTTCTATTCCGATACAATTCCTCTCTTTGTGAATATCCATGGGAGGTTGTGTCAGCTAAACCCTAAAGCAGCTAATTTCCCAGTAAATCATTCTTACCGGTAAATCAGATTTCTTTACCTCG
This sequence comes from Haliotis rufescens, assembly GCF_023055435.1. Classification (NCBI taxonomy): domain Eukaryota; kingdom Metazoa; phylum Mollusca; class Gastropoda; order Lepetellida; family Haliotidae; genus Haliotis; species Haliotis rufescens. The sequence goes on from NW_025963802.1 coordinate 41,110,871, forward strand.
TTTCAGAAAACTGACATTCACGAAGTTGAAAACACTTTGACTTCATTCTGACTGTGTAACTTTCTTGTGGTGGTGTATTCAGATCTTCACGCAAAGAGGTACCGTATGGGAGTAAAGAACCTGATTTTAATGAAATGAAATCATGGCTCATGTTTGGATATTGTTTTATTTAAGAAATCTACTCCGAACACTTTTTCCCCATCAAAGTTCACTTTCGACCATAGAGTTTTGTTATGACCATGAAAATGGTTGATTCGCTGTTGTTAATTGTACTGAATATCCCAAAGCTGTTAAATAAACTGTTTATTATTGCTTTTAGATCATTATATGGGACAAGTGGCTTGTCCAGAGCTCCGTCCTTTGAGGTACCTGCTATACAAACATGGCTGAGCAACCACCAAAAAGCAAGTTCACTTTGACAAGTAGGATCGTGATGTCGTTCAAAGATCTCAAGCATTTCCATATGACTGGCGGAAACGCTTTTAAATGCCCGAAGGCAAAAGAAGAGAGTCTGAAAATATGATATAAAAAAAGCTGTTAAAATAGCGTAGGCCACCGCAGTGGCCATTGAGCTCTTGTCTGCGATCCTGGAAGAAAAAGTTTAAGATCCAGTGACACTGGCACTTGCTCTTTGGTACAATACTTGGAGCTGTCAAAATGGATCGGTGAGAATCATATTTTGAAAATATTTACATATGGAGAATCTGCATCTGAGTTTCATTAAGTAAGTGAAAGAAGTCGACTGAGCAGTCCTTGTTTTAGCCTCTTAATGCCGAGCACCAGACAGGGTAACAATCGTCTTTTGGTATAACGCGGCCGGGGATCGAACCACGGACCTTCCGCTCTCCGGGCGATCACTCTACCACCAGACCGCGGATACGGTCTTCGTTGTGATACAAGCTTGGACTTACTGTAAAACAATTCCCCACATAGAGGATTAAATGCTGAGTTCGACTGATTATTAAACACTTTAGTGATACATCAACAACTGAGATCCCAAATCCCCTAAGAAAGAGTCTCATGACTTGATGTACTGAGTCCAATATTTTTACAACTTTAGCAGGCTCCAACCGTAAACAACTGAGCCAAAATGTGAACGTTTAAGTTATATCATTAAATGATTTTGAACAAGTGCACAATGAAGGATAGGTGAAGCGAAATCTGTTTAACGTCGTGTTCAAGATTATTTCACTTTAATAGCAAGGTCAATGCACATTTGTGTGGTTGCTTCTACTATAACTTACTTTCTTTTAATGCTAGCCCATTTAATTTTTTTATCATGCATTGCCACTAAGACACAATGCTTCAGTTTAACATGGATACCCCACTCAGGCACAGTTTACTTACTTCGAGCCGACCCTTGCCTTCATCCCCTTAATGTCGAGCACCAAGGTAGGGTAACAACAAGTACCATTTTTCAACTTCTTTTGGTTTGAAGTAGTCAAACGGACCTGGCGCTCTCCGGGCAGCTTGTCTATCTATTTAAACACGGAGGCGGTCTTACATTATGAAGACATGACTATCTTATAAATTCAGCATACGTTTCGTAAAACGGGATCTCAGTTAGATTGACGGTATCACAATCAACGGCGTGACAAGCATCTTGCGTAATTGATCAATGAATTGTATACAGTAACATTTACAATCGGTGAATAAGACGGCCATGTGGGATCACATGAATAAAGTATCTTACCGACGGTGTGACAAGCATTTGGCGTAATTGATCAATGAATTGTATACAGTAACATTTACAATCGGTGAATAAGACGGCCATGTGGGATCACATGAATAAAGTATCTTACCGACGGCGCTTCTCGTGTTCGCTTGAAAGAAGAGCGCCGTTTTCGTCGAGGAATCTCTCAGGAATGTAATCAAACGGTCGCTCCCAGAAATTCTCGTCGTGATGTATTGACCATATATTGTAGAGGACCTGTAAAACACGTGGATGAACAGTTCAATCAACCAATCAACCACTCAATCACCTACTCAACCAATACATGCTACTAATGGTTGGAGGTCCATTTGTATCTGCCTGTTTTGTTTTCTAAAGTTTTAAGACGAATACCCACCCCACTCAGACACATAATACTGACTTCGCGCGGACAGGTCCTTGTTTTAGTCTCTTAATGCCGAGCTCCAGAAAGGGTAACAACAAGTACCATCTTTTAACATCTGTTGGTATGACGCGGCCGGGGATGGAACCCAGACCTCCGCTCTCCTGGCGGATGTTCTACCACTAGACCACGGAGGCGGTCTGCAATCATGTGTATGGCCACATATTATCAGCTAACGTGCAGTGTGATGGAACAGTACAGTGTCCTTATACTATTTCAACGATATGAACTGTCTATATATTGTTGTACTGTTCTCGCTGGAACAAACGGCAGGAAATCATATGTTTGTCTACTTACTGCAGTATCTTTGGGTATCTGGTAACTATGGAAATCAACATCCCGACTTGTCGCGTGGAACACCGGCAGTGGGACAGGCGTATACAACCTCATATGTTCCAACAACGCAGCGTTGGTGTAGGGGAGGTGTGCTTTGTCAGGAGCTGTTATTCTTGACCCAAGGGGAATAACTCGTCTGATTTCAGTCTGAATGTTCTGCTGGACACCTCGATGTGTTGCGATGAAAAGTAACGTACTTAGAAGCGTCTGTCGTGTAGTTTCAACGCCTGTATAATGGACATAAAATAACATTTGCTGTTGTCTTATTACAATTCCTGATAATTTCATACACAAGATATAATATTTGTCTAGTGAGTGAGTGAGTTGGGTTTAACGCCGCTTTTAACAGTATTCCAGTTAGATCACGGCGTGTCAGCTTAATGTGGGAGAAAAGCCCGAAGTGATGCAGGTCTCAGACGTTTACCACTTCGGTGAAACCCACGAGCACGGGTATGGTGCTGACAAACCTAGAAACATAATCGGGGCGTACCGGGATTCGAACCCACAATCATAGGTTTCTGGCGTGCCCAAGGGACGCGACTCTGCACAGCGAATCGCGGCGCCTTAGACGACTGGGTCACCCGTGCCCCCATCTGTCTAGTCCATACAGGGACGTAGAATACACATGGACTAGAATGCGAGTATCATCAATATTTGCTGCACTATGAATACGGTTTAATTGGCTGTGGGTTGGCTGGGGATTGGCGTGGTGTGAGGGTGGGTGCACCTAGAGTGACTGACTGACTGACTAACTTACACAACAAGTGTATTGCCTTATTAATGAAGGTATTAGCATTTCCTTACTATTTATATGTTTGTTTGTTGTTTAACGCCGCACTCAGCAATATTCCAGCTATATGACGGCGGTCTGTAAATAATAGAGTCTGGACCAGACAATCCAGTGATTGACATCATTAGCATCCATCCACGCAATTGGGATCGATGGCATGCATCAACCAAGTCAGCGAGCCTGACCACCCTGACCACCCGATCCCGTTGGTCGCCTTTTACGACAAGCATAGTCGCCTTTTACGGCAAGCATCGGTTGCTTAAGACCTATTCTACGCCGGATCTTCACGGGTCGCATGAGATGCAGGTGATGCAGGTCTCAGACGTTTACCACTTCGGTGAAACCCACGAGCACGGGCATGGTGCTAACAAACCTAGAAACATAATCGGGGCGAACCGGGATTCGAACCCACAATCATAGGTTTCTGACGTTCCCAAGGGACGCAACTCTGCACAGCGAACCGCGGCGCCTCAGACGACTGGGCCACCCGTGCCCCCTCAGTAGTATCGTAGAATTGCAAACCAGACAGACCTTAATATCAAAGTGAACACAACACGTTTCTTTATTTCTTAGTGAATTATCTCCCCTGATTTTGTTTATGCTTGTTATAAAACATTTTAAAAACTTGATACCAAGGTCCTAACCATCACGTGACTTGAATGGTCAAATAAAACTAACGATACCAGATGGGTGTATGTATGCTGTGTATATTATGTGCATTGTGTACCATACGGATCATCCAAGGCATTTTAATCATTATGAATTTGTATATTCATTTGGATTTAGAAAACATGTACTTTAAAGAATCTACAAATATATATTACCCAAAACACCATACCAAAATCCAAATTTACTTTTTTGGCATAAGACAAAGATTAAAGTTTGTTAATACTTTGTTGATGAAGGGTATGATTTCTTGATATGTCGAGTTCATGACTGAAATTAGATTTTGTGTGATTGCAGTGTGTTCCCTTAAGACGATAGCTCATTGGGCGTCGGATGTTCGCCCATTTGCTGCAACAATTTCATAACCTGTGTGAATGATTGAACTTTCAAAATTATTTGAAATAACTTTCCTAAAAATGCATAGTTGAAAATTAATCCATGGCCGACACCACGTAAAACGAATGATCAAGGAAAAGTATTTATATTGATGATCATTTTATATCGTGAAAGCAATTAAAAGCTATTCGTCGAGTCTTTTCGAGTAAAATGGCAAATATAACTTCAAGTCTAATAATCTCTTGCTCTAATAGTCACGTTACCATAAAAAGTGTATGTGCATTTTGCAGTACAACAAAAGCGATAAAGAACGATAAGCGGTCATGAGTTATTACTTATAATACTTTCAGAAAATCGTTCAGGATTTCAATCGGTGAACTAATAATCTGAAAACTACAGTTGTACTGTGTGATGCTTTAAGCACCTGCTGCAATCAGATCAGTAACGATGCCCCTCATATCTTCCTCATTGATTTTGCCGCCGTCGTCCAGTTCCACGTCACCAGACAGCAACTGGCCCATGATGCTTTGCTCGTCAATGCCGCCCTCCTGCAACACGTCCAGAATACATGTGG